>NC_092147.1:50878847-51178847 GCF_045791955.1 Oncorhynchus clarkii lewisi
CTCAAACAGTAGAAATACTACACAGCTCTAAGGAAGAGAGTGAGACATTTTTGTGAATCAGAAATTGGAGTTATGACCTATTTTTCTTCTGCTGCCTTCTTGCCATCCTCCTCCTAAGGCGCCCCGGTGTGTGTCCCACTAAAGCCATGAAAATGGCACAGCTATTTTCTCAGCCTAAGGCACAATAAAGAAGACTGCTCTGCTCTGTTATCTCAGCCTGTGATATCTGAATTGGGATTTTATAGGTGTGTTCCTCAATAAAGGAATAATATAGTCCAATAAAACCAGCCCTCTTTCCGTCTGTCTTCATCTCCATCTTCCTGCCCCCCATGGCCGTAGGGTGAGTCAGGGGCCACGGCTGGGGGAGTCTGGTAGTGAGGCCTCTGGGGGCTCAGCCCCAGACGGATTATACCCTTTTTCACACAATTGCTCAGATATTTTCATTTCACATGGTCCTTTCCGGCACGATTCCAGCAACTATGGCGGATGCTTAACCAGGCCTGTAGGCGACAGCTCGGCTTGCCTTTGCTCGACTCAGTCGTGGGAAATGGAATCATCCCGTACTCCTCCTCAGGCAGCTGATGTATTGGTTGGTCTGGAGTGATCAATTCAGGGCTAGTCCCAGCCCCCAGCAGCCCTGAGCGAATGGCTGGTGCCTGATAGAGTAACGCCGTAGCTAGCGGGAGGAAGATGAAGGAAGGGGTAGAGGAAGGGTTCATGTCTTCTCCCCGGGGGAGCCCTGGCCGCTGCACCCCCGGGGAAACCCTGTATTCGTCGCCTAGGGCAGACAATCCCGGGGCTGTGCACACCGGCCGACAACAACAAGATCCATGGGAGCAATTTCATCAAGCTCATTTGCAATTGCTAGGGCCAGGAGGCTAGGAGCCCTGGACCTGAGCCTGAGAGGGGAGTCCGTAGCAGAAACACAGCCTTTATATCAAGCTACAAAGTGCATATCTGCTCAGTCTCAAATTCATTGCAGTAAAGCGCTGAATCCTCCTAATAAAGTTCATAATGAAAGAGACTGGACAATATACGCGTGTGTGCAGAACAGATCACTTACTGTAAAATCCCTTGTATCGTACCGGCCATAAGGTATCGTCAGCACGATCTTTATGCCAAGACAACTGAAGATACGTTACAAACACCACACTGCGGAGGCCACTTTATTCATTTAAAGCCGTGAAAAGTAGCAGGAACTGGCTGATTTATAGTATCTAGTGAAAAAGACCAGGAGGACCGAATATGACAGGCCTGGATGAGGGAGAGAATAAATGTGTTAATTATAATTGGATGTGGAATCCCAAAGCCCCCTGGATTCTTATCTGAGAGGGAGCCATTGCTCTGAAGCCAACACTCCGTACAGAATTAATTTCCCAAATTAATGAGGTGTAACAACTCTCCTCCAGCTGGTCAGTGGAGAGAGAGAGAAAAAGAGAAAGGAGGAAGAGAAAGAGAGAGGGGGAGTGTGTGTGTGTGTGTGTGTGTGGGAGGGGGGGGGGGGTAATAATCCCTAGGAGAAGTGTTGCAGTGTGACAGTCTGGCTCCACCGGGCCCCATACCCCCCACCCACAGTACGACCACTGGCAGGAGACGTGGAGGACCAACCATGGGCTAGGGCCCTACTCGTCTCCTGAAAAGCAGAGTGCTTAAAACAAGCAGGCAAAGCACAACTTGTCTTCTCTCCGCTACCTGGGAATTGAAACGTGAAAATGCCACGTAAAGGGGGCGATATTGACAATTTCCTCCTGAGACGAGAGTCCTTCTGGATACACTTCCTCAACACTCTGTCTCCAAGAGGTCTAAACGAGGAACTAGGAGGATGCTTTTCCCCATTTTCCCTATATAATATTCGATACAAAATTATTGATGCGTTGTTTTTCCACATACAGTATGTCTACTATGCAACATTTATTGTGATCTTAATGCAATATAGGTATTCAATTGACGGAATGTATTCAATTGGCCGGATGTACATGCCTCTAGAGGTTAGAGGCCCCTGGAGGTCGAGAAGTCGGTGTGTTATACAGTGGTGTAGGACATGACGAAGATTAAAGTCGTTATCTTTATTGTGCGTCTGATTAAATCCCAATGAGAGCATACCAGAGCTGGGGTCAATCCTTTTATTCTTTTCTACTCATCTCCTCCAGATCTCCTCCACACCACAACCAACCTGGATCCAGAAACACCATCCCTACTGTACATCTAAAGCCTAAGAACAGACGTGTTTTTTGTGTGTTTGTTTTTTTTTACATGCCGTATTGGGAGAGAAAAAAAAAGAAGAATCAACGCTCACCACCGACTCTGCTGCCACCGCCGTGTGCCCCTCACACAAACACACCTAGAAACACCCACGTGTCACATGTACCACCCGGGGTCAAACAAACCCAACACTAGCCACTACCCTTAATGCCAAATGACGATGCCTTGACATTGCTCTTGTTCCACCCTATGCCCAGTGCTGACACAACCTCGGGAAGCCACAGTCTACAAAGCTCAGATGGCAGCAGACTGCTGAGGCAGTGGAACAGGGAGTAAAACACAGTTGTTGTCTAGAGCTGATGATGGCCCATGTAAACGCAATATGCTAATGGGGCAGCAACTGTCAGTCTGCTATAAGCAGTGTTAAGAGATGCTTTTGACAGGGTGACATGAGGAGACTGGTGAAAGTATCAATATATACTTATATATTATTCTAAGTATAATTGAACTAAAGCAGGGCATGAAGTTGAATTAGACTTCTCCATCTGCTTTCTAATGAGAGAGAGGACTGCGGGTTTCCATTCGTAAAACTAATGACTAGTACTAATTACTAATAGTAAAAATTTGGCATCGTAACACTAGCAGCAACTAGTAACACTATAAACACTACACTAACACTACTAGTAACTAGTGATTGAGTGCTTTCTAATGTGAGTGGAAACTAAACCATTACTACAACTAACTGAACAGGTTATTAAGTAACTACCGACAACACTACAGTAACACTACAGGCATTGAGTGGTCTGTTATTTCAACGTAAATCATTAGTGTCAACTAGCTGAGAGGCCAACAGCAATTGCTGTCCAGTTCACCATTCATTCGTTTACCCAGATCTCTCTTTCTTCTTTCTTGTATTCTGTTCCTTATTCCAGGGAAACACTCGGCCCTTGTGTTCAATGCTGCATTGAGCTGTCTGGGCTCACATACAACCACACACACACACACGCACACACACAGGCACACACGGACACACACACGCACACACACACTGAGATGGCCTCTTCAATTACACAGACCTGGTACATAGCCCTCCGTTACACAGACCTGGTACATAGCCCTCTGTTACACAGACCTGGTACATAGCCCTCCGTTACACAGACCTGGTACATAGCCCTCCGTTACACAGACCTGGTACATAGCCCTCTGTTACACAGACCTGGTACATAGCCCTCCATTACACAGACCTGGTACATAGCCCTCCGTTACACAGACCTGGTACATAGCCCTTCGTTGCACAGACCTGGTACATAGCCCTCCATTACACAGACCTGGTACATAGCCCTCCGTTACACAGACCTGGTACATAGCCCTCTGTTACACAGACCTGGTACATAGCCCTCCATTACACAGACCTGGTACATAGCCCTCCGTTACACAGACCTGGTACATAGCCCTTCGTTGCACAAAGACAGCTCGGTGGACATGGGACAGTTCACACAACAGACGGAGCCGACCATGAGCCGACAGGGGAACGGGATTTTACCAGGCTACCCTCTGAATGTAATGTAGTGAGAGAAAAGAGAGAGAGAGAGAGATGTAGAAAGAGAGAGAGAGAGAGAGAGAGAGAGAGAGAGAGAGAGAGAGAGAGAGAGAGAGAGAGAGAGAGAGAGAGAGAGCATGCACAGGGAAACGCTCGATTAAACTTGACTTAATGTTACAATTTATATGCTAAGCATGAGATGATTCGGCATTGTGTCCCAGACAATATGATGCATTACCAAGAACAGTCAAATAATCAGTACCCTACCAACAGTAACTTACTGTACTAGGTGCTGTGGCTCATAAGGAAATAAAGAGAAATTCTGGAAAAACGGTCCTAATTAACTCCAATAATCAGCACTAGTGACGGCCCATGCAATCAGACATTGGTTTATGAGCCTCTGTTTGGCAGTAAAAACACCACAAGGTTTCCCGTACTACCGGTGACAGAATGAGGGAGCATCAAAATGATGACAACGTCTCCCTGGTCACAGAATGCAATCAGTGTCGTGATGGGATCGAGGAAGCAGGATATGGTCTGGAATATATTTCTGACATTCGTGTTACAGGATTATACATCATGTGTACGACTGTTTTGACAGATACACACTACCGTTCAAAAGTTTGGGGTCACTTAGAAATGTCCTTGTTTTTTAAAGGAAAAACAAATGTTTTTTGTCCATTAATATAACATCAAATTGATCAGAAATACAGTGTAGACATTGTTAATGTTGAAATGACTATGGTAGCTGGAAACGGCTGATTTTTAATTGAAAACTACATAGGTGTACAGAGGCCCATTATGTTAGCTAATCCCAGGTTAACATTTTAAAAGGCTAATTGATCATTAGAAAACCATTTTGCAATGTTGTTAGCACAGCTGAAAACAGTTGTTCTGATTAAAGAAACAATAAAACTGGCCTTCTTTAGACTAGTTGAGTATCTGGGTCATCAGCATTTGTGGGTTCGATTACAGGCTCAAAATGGCCAAGAAACAAACACCTTTCTTCTGAAACTCGTCAGTCTATTCTTGTTCTCAGAAATGAAGGCTATTCCATGCGAGAAATTGCCAAGAAACTGAAGATCTCGTTCAACGCTGTATACTATACAAACTGGCTCTAACCAGAATAGAAAGAGGAGTGGGAGGTTCCGGGGGTCCAGGTTGAGAAACAGATGCCTCACAAGTCCTCAACTGGCAGCTACATAAAATAGTACCCGCAAAACACCAGTCTCAATGTCTTCCCAGGAGTTCCTCTGTCCAGTGTCTGTGTTATTTTGCCCATCTTAATTGTTTATTTTTATTGGCCAGTCTGAGATAGGGCTTTTTCTTTGCAACCCTGCCTAGAAGGCCAGCATCCCGGAGTCGCCTCTTCACTGTTGACGTTGAGACTGGTGTTTTGTGGGTACTATTAGAAGCACGGACAGAACTCTTGTTAACGGGTATGCACAAAAACACAAGAAAGAGAGAGAGCTCCACATTACATTTAAACTACTCAATCAGTGTGAGGAGTGGAGTCTCTGATGGGCATTGACTAGAGCAGTGAAGTATAGGTATAGTCAGGATTGCTGAGAGGTGAGAGTCAGTAAGAGATGACTTTCAAACAGCTCTTTCTTGTTAGGGCAAAGTATTGCTGCAGAGTCAATTAAACATGTTTTAATGAATTCGCCCTCAGCGAATGGCTTGCTATGTTTAGCAATTTTGTAGAACAGTACATAGCTCGCTCTCGCAATTCCGTTGTTCGCTGAATGCAATTTTGTGAAAAGTCCTTGCTGCTTTTGCAACTGAGAAAGCAACTCTTTTGATGCACTTGCCCTCTGCTCAGAAGACATATTCCTGTATTTCTCTGCATGCTTCGTCTGGAAGTATCGGGACAATTTGTAGTCTTTCTAGACAGCAATGCTCTCTTTGCACACTAAGCACACAGCTTTCCCTGATACCTCAATAAAGAAATATTTCGATGTCCACTCTTGCTGGAACACCCTACATTCATTGTCGACTTTTCTATTTTTCTTTAAAAAAAAAGATATTTGTAACTGTGACGTGTGTGTCAGCTTGTCAATCACTGTCTGTCCTTGAGAAGTTGTTATTTATACGTGTCTTCAAAATAAATGTCCCACAAGCGGTGGGAGTTAAATCATTACATAAAGGCGAGTATTCATTGGGCTTTTAATTTGAATAACAAATACGCTTTTAAAACTCTACTATCGCAAATTCTTTATGTGATCTGAACATGATTCTGCGGGGGGTATTGAATCAGATCGCGGGCCACATACGGCCCACGGGCCGGCCTTTACCCAGTCCTCTCTCTCTCTCTCTCTCTCTCTCTCTCTCTCTCTCTCTCTCTCTCTCTCTCTCTCTCTCTCTCTCTCTCTCTCTCTCTCTCTCTCTCTCTCTCTCTCTCTCTCTCTCTCTCTCTCTCTCTCTCTCTCTCTCTCTCTCTCTCTCTCTCTCTCTCTCTCTCTCTCTCTCTCTCTCTCTCTCTCTCTCTCTCTCTCTCTCTCTCTCTCTCTCTCTCTCTCTCTCTCTCTCTCTCTCCCCTTATCTGTGGAAACAGCATCCCAATGGAAATTTCACAGACCCGCTAACAGCATATGTTACTCATAATCCTCCTCATTAGGTTTTATAATTGGGGGGGGGGTATGTAAATAAGTCCTGTTGTCAAGGGAGGCCCACAGTGGACACAGAGCTATGACTACACCGTACAGGACTGAACAATAAAACACTTCACACTGAACAACAAAACATCTTTATTCAGTTACCAACAACAACAAACATGTTATTTGTATCCTCTCATTTTCCCTTGCTGTTCTACATGGATATGTGAACCGATATAGCCACGTGAAAAATCCTTTTTCCACTTTACATTTGTCAATAATGCATTACCTACACAGGCTAGTAAGGGCATTAGTGTACAGGGCGCTACAGGGTGAGTTCTATAGATTGCATTACCTACACAGGCTAGTAAGGGCATTAGTGTACAGGGCGCTACAGGTTGAGTTCTATACATTACCACCTCTAGTTAGAGCAGGTTAACGGGAGACCAGTGTTAATGTGAACACAGTGTGTCGGTGTCCCACATCGTGTTGTTACCTCCCCTCTATAGAAAACACACATTGGCATTCACTAAGCTTCCCCCACCTCCCACTACACACATACGTGCACGCACAAACGCTCGAGCACACACACACACACACACACACACTCTCTCTCTCTCTCTTAGATTCCCCTCCACCCAATGCCAATCAGCAGAGCCACTTTAGTGAGAAGCCTCTTTGTATTCAGGTGAGAGATGTGCCGCTCTGTCAGGGCACACACACACACACACACACACACACACACACACACATTACAGAGCGAGGCAATCACTGCCTGTTCAATCTGAATGGAACATGATAGCATTTGCTTTCATCTCATCCTGTCACCATTTCAATAGCTCAATAACAGCATCCTCCTGTAGCAGTCAGTCATGTCCTCACATACAAATGATGCTCTAACATTCCAGCCATATCTCTGGGATAGATGGCTATTTTTTTCAGAGCAGCAAAAAATGAAAAGATGATGACCTCGATGTTCCTGAACAGGCTATCAATACGATAATCACGAGGAGGCAAATGTTAGCTAATGATCTATTTGATGGCAGGTAATGAAATAGTGGTAACTGCAGATTGCTGCAACGATGAGCCCCTGACTGTAGCCTTTGTACATTAGTCTGACTCCTGCCTCTTTACACAGTATCTCAATAAGGGAGAATGGAGCGACCCGAGACACTACAGAAAGGCAGTCATTAAAAGCAGATTAAGAATCAGAGGAAGGAGGCTGTGGATCTGAACTTGACCTTCGATAGAGGGTCCCCACACGGTAATTACTAGGAGAGGGTCTGCTATCCTGACAAGTCAATGAGACTGAACGGACCCGGATGTGTGTGTGTGTGTGTGTGTGTGTGTGTGTGTGTGTGTGTGTGTGTGTGTGTGTGTGTGTGTGTGTGTGTGTGTGTGTGTGTGTGCGTGCGTGCGTGCGTGCGTGCGTGCGTGCGTGTGCGTGTGCACGTGCAAGAGAGAGAGAGAGAGAGAGAGAGAGGTCCTGTCTGGTGTGAGGGAGTGAGAACAATGTTTTATTTAGGATTTGTGTCTAATAGGATCCTGGTGTGTGTGTGGATCTTAAGCACATTAGGACTGGTGTCTGCGGTGTGGAGTGTGGACAGCATGACTGTGTTAAGGGTCAACGCATTCATATGCTGAGCAGTGGCAGAACATTACCATACACAAACACAGGAGGAGAAGGAGGGAGTAGGGTGGAATGCATATGGACTGGACTATCATCAGTTGAATAGTTTGGGAACTTCTTTTGCAGTTCAGAAAAACAAGCCCTTTTACAACCCTACTCTACGATACCCTACTTGTCAGTGTGTGAATAGTTTAAAAAAAGCTTACTTCACAAACAAAATGGCACACAAAAACATCTCAGCTAGGAATAAAGGTTGAGGGAAATGCATTGCAAGTCTTTGAGAAGACTCATACAAAACACGTCACCGTATTTGTCACAGGGCAAGCCGACATCTGGACTTGGAGGACATTGCGAGCGAGTACAACAAAAGGTTTGTTTACTATGCAGTATGACACTTGTGACTCTCCAAATGTCGCAATGTCAAAGCCGCCCGAAAATTGCAACATTTGGAGATTCACCCACTGTTTCTGAAGGGCACTCGGGTGTAGAAGGACTGGGATCACTCCAGACTAAAGTCTCTCCTTCAAAATAACATCTGAGGAGCTGTTAGTGGAATAGCACTGTCAAACGGCACTCTGTATCCATGGCAGCCCACGGCTACTCTCAGATCTCCATACCTACAGAGATCTTTCATCAAGCACAGACACATGAAGACAGACAGAACCCAAAGCCACGGACAGACAAAGCCTCCATTTCTCAACTCACCAGAAAAGTTGGAAGAAAAGAAAACTGTACACTTGACATCTGCGCCCCCCGACCGACCGCTCCCACTAAAACCTCTTCAACTTCCTCAATGGCGGTGTGATTGAAACCTTAGTTCCCTAACTAAGATGTTCTGAAACAGCGGCGGCTTATTCTCTGATGGGTGGAAGCCTCTCGGGAAGGGAGCCAATATGGGGAGTCTGGTTTAAGCTTAGGTTCATGACAAAAAAGGCTATGGCGAGACAGAGAGGAGGAAGCAGAGGTCCTAGTGGTCTTAGATACACAATGACAACCTTCAATGAGGATGTTATGTATGATAGCAAATTCCCATTTTGTCACACCGATTGCCTTCCATGATGTTATGCATCATAGGCTTCATAGCAGTTCCTATTTCTCATTTGTCTTTGTATCATAGCAATTGCTATGATCCCATTTTTCTTATCCCCATTGTCGGTAATAAATCTGCTATTTCGTAGGTTGTGTGTGAATTACATTCTTGATGGCTGCTGTGTGCTGCGAGTCAACGGTTAACATAACGTAGCTTGGACCTTCCAGTACAGTCCTGTATCAAAGAGCATTCTTTTAACTGCTGCTTTTATAATCTGCTGATGGTCAGCACTGGGTCATTCGGGGCCTGTTCACTATGCGCTGGGTTGTTGTGGTGTATTAGTCCAGCACAATCTGCTTCACAATATCACATACTGTGGATACAAACGTTAAGGCTCTATTACAATCTGCTATCAGTTCCTGGAACATGTTTTGCCTGCTGCTATTCACAATATCACAATGTATCAATAGAACAAGAGTTCAGTCTGAATACCAACAGGGCTGTCTTTAGGACAATCCAACTATCGATCACTACGAGGTACCAGAATATGTTACTACCGTCTGTGGGAAAGTTTGGTGAGAAAATGTGTCGAGTGGCAGGTGGTGGGGTTGGGAGGATAAAAGGGAGGTAGAGATAGACCCGGTGTTGTTGAGTAGGCTTTCCACCTCCACATTCATTGAGCTCCTCCACAATAGGGCCCTCCTACCTCCCCAACTCAGCCCCTCAGCCACACACTAGCCCCTACACACTTACACCCCAACCCAGCCTCTCGCCCCCTCCCTGAACCCACAGCTCATACCCGGCTCCCACTTCAAAAAATCAGGCTACCACTGGGTCCCATCTCACATCCCAGAGCCAGGACAAGCAATCAAAGGCTCCTCAGAGGGGCTATGGAGCTCTCAAACCCTTCCATTGTTTTCTATAGGCTTCCCTACACCGCTTGGCCCAGGCCAGTGTGTGTGTGTGTGTGTGTGTGTGTTTGTGTGTGTGTGTGTACGTGTGTGTACGTGTGTGTACGTGTGTGTGTGCATGTGTGTGTGTGTGCATGCGTGTGTGTGTGTGCGTACGTGTGTGTGCGTACGTGTGTGTGTGTGTGCGTGTGTGCGTGCGTGTGTGTGTGTGTGTGTGTGCGTACGTGTGTGTGTGTGTGCGCGTCTCCAGTCCAGGTCCTATATGTAACACTGTATGGGGAGTTCCTTTCCATATTACCCCTAAAACTCTGTCCCACTTTGTCTTCTTTGCGAACCGTCTAGCACAAAGAATTTAGTTGCAGGACCGAGCCGAGGCAATAAACATGGAGAGGGGACAGAGAAAAGAAAGAAGATGAAGAGGAAGGGATTCGTTCTAGTGAGTCGGGATGTGTGGCGGATGAAAGAACACGTGTCTCATACGTCCCACCTTTAGATCGGAGGTTCAACCTGTGAACACAGAAATGACAGAAAGGTGTATTGAACATGGCGTACTACTGTAAAATACCGCACACAATAGATTCACTTAGATTCAAAAGAGCGAACACATATGTTTCATGGCTCTTCACCTGTGAGCTTTCTGGTGGACACATGCAATTGCATACACCTCGTTATGTACACCAGAGATCATCAACTGGATTCAGCCGTGGGCCAATTTTTTTTCTTGGGCGGATGGTCAGGGGGGCTGGAACATAATTACAAATCATTTGTAGTACTGCAAATTAACTGCAGAAAGCCCAAACAGATTGCTTACATTTGTATACGATCACATACATGTACGTCTATATCTCTCTGTTATGCTTGGGAATAGTTTGGAAAGGTTTTCCACCATTAAAATCACGTGGAGCTGATTTGCTGGTATTTTTACAGCCTTTTATGTCCCAACAATACATTTTTTTTTAAATAGAATAATGTGTTCTTGGTAGGGCCAAATAAAATCACCCGCGGGCCATCAGTTCAGGAACCCTGATGTACACAGGAGCTTAGCTCGTCCTGTCTAAAACAAGATAATTCTTATGATTCCATTCATGTATACCGAAGTTCTAATTCCTTACACCACGATACTACTTCCGGCGCCGACAGAGATGGCCGCCTCGCTTCGCGTTCCTAGGAAACTATGCAGTTTTTTGTTTTTTTACGTGTTATTTCTTACATTAGTACCCCAGGTCATCTTAGGTTTCATCACATACAGTCGAGAAGAACTACTGAATATAAGATCAGCGTCAACTCACCATCAGTACGACCAAGAATACGCTTTTCGCGACGCGGATCCTGTGCTCTGCCTTACAAACAGGACAACGGAGTGGATCCCATGCAGCGACCCAAAAAAACGACTCCGAAAAAGAGGGAAACGAGGCGGTCTTCTGGTCAGACTCCGAAGACGGGCACACCGTGCACCATTCCCTAGCATTCTTCTTGCCAATGTCCAGTCTCTTGACAACAAGGTTGATGAAATCCGAGCAAGGGTAGCATTCCAGAGGGACATCAGAGACTGTAACGTTCTTTGCTTCACGGAAACGTGGCTTACTGGAGAGACGCTATCCGAAGCGGTGCAGCCAACAGGTTTCTCCACGCATCGCGCAGACAGGAAAAAACATCTTTCTGGTAAAAAGAGGGGCGGGGGCGTATGCCTTATGACTAACGTGACATGGTGTGATGAAAGAAACATACAAGAACTCAAATCCTTCTGTTCACCTGATTTAGAATTCCTCACAATCAAATGTAGACCGCATTATCTACCAAGAGAATTCTCTTCGATTATAATCACAGCCGTATATATCCCCCCCCAAGCAGACACATCGTTGGCTCTGAATGAACTTTATTTGACTCTTTGCAAACTGGAAACCATTTATCCGGAGGCTGCATTCATTGTAGCTGGGGATTTTAACAAGGCTAATCTGAAAACAAGACTCCCCAAATTTTATCAGCATATCGATTGCGCAACCAGGGGTGGAAAGACCTTGGATCATTGTTACTCTAACTTCCGCGACGCATATAAGGCCCTGCCCCGCCCCCCTTTCGGAAAAGCTGACCACGACTCCATTCTGTTGATCCCTGCCTACAGACAGAAACTAAAACAAGAGGCTCCCACGCTGAGGTCTGTCCAACGCTGGTCCGACCAAGCTGACTCCACACTCCAAGACTGCTTCCATCACGTGGACTGGGACATGTTTCGTATTGCGTCAGACAACAACATTGACGAATACGCTGATTCGGTGTGCGAGTTCATTAGAACGTGCGTTGAAGATGTCGTTCCCATAGCAACGATTAAAACATTCCCTAACCAGAAACCGTGGATTGATGGCAGCATTCGTGTGAAACTGAAAGCGCGAACCACTGCTTTTAATCAGGGCAAGGTGTCTGGTAACATGACCGAATACAAACAGTGCAGCTATTCCCTCCGCAAGGCTATCAAACAAGCTAAGCGTCAGTACAGAGACAAAGTAGAATCTCAATTCAACGGCTCAGACACAAGAGGCATGTGGCAGGGTCTACAGTCAATCACGGACTACAGGAAGAAATCCAGCCCAGTCACGGACCAGGATGTCCTGCTCCCAGGCAGACTAAATAACTTTTTTGCCCGCTTTGAGGACAATACAGTGCCACTGACACGGCCTGCAACGGAAACTTGCGGTCTCTCCTTCACTGCAGCCGAGGTGAGTAAGACATTTAAACGTGTTAACCCTCGCAAGGCTGCAGGCCCAGACGGCATCCCCAGCCGCGCCCTCAGAGCATGCGCAGACCAGCTGGCCGGTGTGTTTACGGACATATTCAATCAATCCCTATACCAGTCTGCTGTTCCCACATGCTTCAAGAGGGCCACCATTGTTCCTGTTCCCAAGAAAGCTAAGGTAACTGAGCTAAACGACTACCGCCCCGTAGCACTCACTTCCGTCATCATGAAGTGCTTTGAGAGACTAGTCAAGGACCATATCACCTCCACCCTACCTGACACCCTAGACCCACTCCAATTTGCTTACCGCCCAAATAGGTCCACAGACGATGCATTCTGCAACACCTAGCACTATGAAGCATGTGGTTCATATTGATGAGCAGATAGACTTGGCCTTGGGACCATGACCCAGACGTATCGACCACATAAATCATTGAAATTCTCAGTCAGCCCTGCACACCGACCACTTCCAAATAGATAGATCACGGCATAACACACCAGGCCAGTCGAACGTGTGAGGACAATCCTCTCTGCCCAGATACGTAGATACTCTGAATTACAGGACAGGGTTTGAATTTGTCCGACTGAGACCATCCATCCAATAGGATCTTGTGGTGTTTGTATAGAAGGGCTTGGAAAACGTTTTGTCCCTGTGCTTAAGGTGGATAGATGGATTATAAATGAAAGGATAGAAGCAGGGGAAAGGAGTGATGAAGAGGGAGATGGAGATTGATGGAGAGAGGGAGATGGAGACGGGGAAAGAGAAGGAGGGGGGAGGCAAGTGAGGGAGAGACACAGTGATGAGATGGAGATGGAGAGGGAGAGCCAGATATAGACTGGCAACTCCTCTTCCTCTCCATCTGTCCATCTGTCCACCAGTGTGTCAGGCCAGCTCAGCTATACATGTATCACACTCAACCACACAGGCCAGAGGAGAGTGCCCCCCTTGGGGAGTTCTCTCTCTCTCTCTCTCTCTCCCCCTCTCTCTCTCTCTCTCTCTCTCTCTCTGTCTCTCTGTCTCTTCCGGACACAGCCAGATGCTTCAACAAGAAGAGAGGTCAGAGAAAGGTCAGAGAGATGTGCTCTAGTCTGTGTATCTGTCTGAATTCACTGGTGTCCTTGAGGCCCCCATCTGCGCTAGAGCTGACCCTAGAACAGCTGAGAGGTTTCTGTGTGTATGTGAGGCATACCCTAGATCTGTGTTACAGCTGATCCTAGACCTGATGCTGGTTAATCTCATTGCTTTCTCCGCTGGGGAGAGCTACCTGCTGCTCGACTCACAGGGAGAGGCTAATCCATTACACCAGGCACCAGCACACTTTGGCAGATGACTGTAGCAGCTTGGGTGGCAGGGAGGGAGGGACAGTTCATGGGGGGGGGGGTTCATGGCGACATCTTATATTTGCCCTTTGGTTATTTTGAACCTAGTGCACTGTTTTGAGTGTAGGAGGCTGCCATAGTGTAGTTAAGTGGGTTATTCATCAAAACAACAATATACATTGATTTGATTGTCTCGTGTATGTGACATAAAAAAATCCAACGCCACAGAAAAGATATTGTGTCATTTACACACCTATCCATGTGTGTTTATCTGAACTGCGGCAACGACTCTTCATTCTGGGTGGATCTTCCCTCAGCTCTCAACCCCCTGTCTCTGCCAGCTGACACCAAAACCTACAAAACACAAGCAACAATACCAACAAGCTCTCCGGAAGCAAGCCAGGGAACTCTGTGAAAGAGAACCTGGGTGACGTGAATAGAAACCTCTGCATCGGCCATATTCGTCCCTCTGTCCTGAATACGACCGCTCACAAAGACCCGTTGGTTCACACCTCAGTGTGTTTCAAACTGACGATTCAGTCTACAGCCTCTCTCTGTAGCCCTCTCTTTGTCTCTCTCACTCTCTCCTCTCTCTGGCCCCCTCTCTCTCTCTCTGCCGGGGTGGTGACTCAAAAGTGTAGACTCAGCCTCTCTTGCCTGGAACACACAGCGGTATTGACCAACACATACACAACAAGCGGCAGAGAGAAAGAGCGTGAGCGAGAGATAGAGAAACAGAGTGTGTGAGAGAGAGAGAGAGAGAGAGATAGGGGTAGAGAGAGGGGGGGTAGAGAGAGAGGGGGGGTAGAGAGAGAGAGAGAGGGGGGGTAGAGAGAGGGGGGAGGGTAGAGAGAGTGAGCGAGAGATAGAGAGACAGAGAGTGTGAGAGAGAGAGAGATAGAAATAGAGAGAGAGAGAGAGAGAGATAGGGGTAGAGAGAGATAGGGGGTAGAAAGACAGAGAGAGTGAGTCAAGAGAGATTAACAAACAGAGAGAGGAAGAGACAGACAGAGAGGTAAAGAGTGAGAGGAGCGAGGGAATGTGTGTGACTGTGGGGTTAGTGTTTGTCATCCAAATGCGAGCTGTGAGTGGCTAGATGAGCTCAGAGATGTCAGTGTTCCTTTACATGTCAGTTTCCCTTTACATCTCTCTCCCCTTCCATCTCCCTGGCTCTAACGCCCTCCTTCTCTACCCCCCCCCCCTCTCTCCCATTCCATCTCCCTGGCTCCAATGCCCTCCTTCTCTACCCCACCTCTCTCTCCCCTTCCATCTCCCTGGCTCTAACGCCCTTCTTCTCTACCCCCCCCCCATCTCTCCCCTCCATCTCCCTCCTTCTCTACCCCCACCTCTCTCTCCCCTTCCATCTCCCTGGCTCTAACACCCTCCTTCTCTACCCCCCCTCTCTCCCCTCCATCTCCCTGGCACCAACGCCCTCCTTCTCTACCCCCGCCTCTCTCTCCCCTTCCATCTCCCTGGCTCTAACGCCCTCCTTCTCTACCCCCCCCCCCCCCCCCCCCCCTCTCCCATTCCATCTCCCTGGCTCCAATGCCCTCCTTCTCTACCCCCACCTCTCTCTCCCCTTCCATCTCCCTGGCTCTAACGCCCTTCTTCTCTACCCCCCCCCTCTCTCCCCTCCATCTCCCTCCTTCTCTACCCCCACCTCTCTCTCCCCTTCCATCTCCCTGGCTCTAACGCCCTTCTTCTCTACCCCCCCCCATCTCTCCCCTCCATCTCCCTCCTTCTCTACCCCCACCTCTCTCTCCCCTTCCATCTCCCTGGCTCTAACACCCTCCTTCTCTACCCCCCCTCTCTCCCCTCCATCTCCCTGGCACCAACGCCCTCCTTCTCTACCCCCGCCTCTCTCTCCCCTTCCATCTCCCTGGCTCTAACGCCCTCCTTCTCTACCCCCCCCCCCCCCCCTCTCTCCCATTCCATCTCCCTGGCTCCAATGCCCTCCTTCTCTACCCCCACCTCTCTCTCCCCTTCCATCTCCCTGGCTCTAACGCCCTTCTTCTCTACCCCCCCCCCTCTCCCCCCTCCATCTCCCTCCTTCTCTACCCCCACCTCTCTCTCCCTCTTTCTCCCTGGCTCTAACGCCCTCCTTCTCTATCCCCCCCTCTCCCCCCTCCATCTCCCTCCTTCTCTACCCCCACCTCTCTCTCCCCTTCCATCTCCCTGGCTCTAACACCCTCCTTCTCTACCCCCGCCTCTCTCTCCCCGTCCATCTCCCTGGCTCTAACGCCCTCCTTCTCTACCCCCCCCCCCTCTCTCCCCTTCCATCTCCCTCCTTCTCTACCCCCACCTCTCTCTCCCCCTCCTTCTCCCTGGCTCTAACTCCCTCCTTCTCTACCCACTCGTTCCCCCTCTCCCTCCCCTCTCTCTCTCTCTCTCAGCTGTGCAGCATCTAATGGATCTCGCTGCAGTGTCCCCCTGCACTGCTGTTTGTGGGGCAGTAGGTGGAACGACTGAGGTGGGAGGTAGGATCCTTCACAGTCCACTGAACACACTGACTTCATGTCCCCTCCTCTTAAAGGCAATGTACTATCACTTCAACAGGACCTTATAACAGGAACGGCATTGTCATCATCACAGCGCTAGGTTCAGCACCGACTGCTTTCGTACACAGGGCAAAGGTTACTCCGGGTCGTGTTGTGGCCTGCTGCAGTAAGTGTTATAATGTGTTACGACACCTACAGTATGTTATAATGCATTATGACACCTTTTAGTCTCATGTCGCCACACTTCCAAATGGAATGTTCCCTCAGCATGAAATCCATGTGTTCTGACACCTTATGTTAATAGAAGAGACACCAGAACACTTTATTCTGAAGTGCCATTACAGTGCTATTGGGACACGTTATTATTTAAGCACAACTGGGACACTTTATTCTCAGAGTGGCATGTTTAAGACCAATGCTCCCTTAGCTCAATGGGGGGTGAAGAGGGACCAAAAAGAAAGCTTGTTACCTTGACAACTATCAGCTTTTCCATGCACTGAACAGACACATTTGGGCACTCTATATAAGCTAAAACCATGTGGCGCCTCCAAAAACGTGCCCCAATTTGAGGGTGGGACACATTGGCACACAGCGTTAGTGGACAAGCGCCAATCACAAACACACACACGCAATGGCCTGCAGCTAGGCGAACGGCTAGGCTACACTGGAGACGGATCTTGCAATAAAGGAGCAGATTCCATCCGAGCAAGGGAAAGTCATGACATTGCCATGGGAGGGCAGCCATTCAGTCGTTGATTCATTCCTAGGCTAGACCACTAAATTGTACAGCGCCACTTCACGCATTCCATTTAGCATGCTGGTAATATCAGTCTTTTTCAGAGCAGAAACCGCCCAGGCATCCCAAGTGATAGATGGAAACACGTGTTTAAGTTTGAGGACAAGGCGTTGACATTCCATGTGTTGGAGGGAAATGAAACGGTTTGGGGAAGAGAGGACGTTGTGTATGAAATGTGACATGAAGGAATATCAGCACAAAGACCCAGTGAACACCAGTGACCTAAAGTACAGTAGCTATGTATCGTAGTGTGACTTACCAGAGAAGACCCGATCCACTCCAATCTCCTGTTCAAGGCTCAACACTCCTGTCTGTTCTTCTTCAATCTGAAAACCAGGGGAAATTAAGACACAGTATGTCTCAGCATTCATATGCCGTAGCATTTGACCGTTCTCCTTCCCATCAGAAAGAACATCGCTTTTACCAATTTCCTCCCAGAGCCGCTGAGAGCCCGGCTAGCAAGACTATAATCATCCTCGGGATGCTGTTTCAAAGCGAGGCAGTTTTTGCAGCAGTATGCATGTTTGTGACACAGTTCTGTAATTCCTTCACACAGTGGGGACACCTCTCTATGTCTCATGGGGGGGGGGGGGGGGGGGGCACTCTCTCTTTTCTATTTCCATAAGCCACTAAATCCCCTTTCACTGGATCTGTCCTGGAACCCATCCCGGTCACACCATAGATTACAGACCGGGATGTTGCTCGAGGAAACGTTGCTATGATCTCTGCCAGATCTGATGAAAATATAGTTATTTTTACACAGCATAGCATAGCCTAATCTCCCACAAGCCATTGATACGGGCTTCCACTTCCATTGATATTCCCAGTGTGAAACGGCGTTGAAACACTCAGACTATGCTCGGGAGGGAGTGAAAACAGAGGATATATCTGAGGTACCTACTGTATGTGCACACAAGGTTTATTAATTCAGAAATATACAACTTATCCAAACGGACTAGTGGGACACTACAGCCCGTGGCAACGAGCTAGAGGGAGAGAGGGGTAAGCAGTGTGTGTGTGTGTGTGTGTGTGTGTGTGTGTGTGTGTGTGTGTGTACCGTTCAAAAGTTGGGGGTCACTTAGAAATGTCCTTGTTTTTTTAAAGATAAGTAAATTTGTTGTCCATTAAAATAACATAACATTGATCAGAAATACAGTGTAGACATTGTTAATGTTGTAAATGACTATTGTAGCTGGAAACGGCATATTTTTTATGGAAAACTAGATACTAAAGTACTTGTCCTCTTGCTCAGTTGTGCACCGGGGCCTCCCACTCCTCTTTCTATTCTGGTTAGAGCCCATTTGCACTGTTCTGTGAAGGGAGTAGTTAACAGCGCTGTACAAGACGCTCAGTGTCTTGGCAATTTCTCGCATGGAATAGCCTTCATTTCTCAAAACAAGAATAGGCTGATGAGTTTCAGAAGAAAGTTCTTTGTTTCTGGCCATTTTGAGCCTGTAATTGAACCCACAAATGCTGATGCTCCAGATACTCAACCAGTCTAAAGAAGGCCAGTTTTATTGCTTCTTTAATCAAAGCAACAGTTTTCAGCTGTGCTAACATAATTGCAAAATGTTTTTCTAATGATCAATTAGCCTTTTAAAATGTTAACTTTGATTAGCTAACACAATGTGCCATGGGAACACAGGAGTGATGGTTGCTGATAATGGGCCTCTGTACGCCTATGTAGATATTCCATTTAAAAAATCTGTTGTTTCCAGCTACAATAGTCATTTACAACATTAACAATGTCTACACTGTATTTCTGATCAATTTGATGTTATATTAATGGACAAAAAAACTAGTTTTTCTTTCAAAAACAAGGACATTCGAACGGTAGTGCTTGTGTGCCTGTGTCTCTTTCTCGCTGGCTGTCAGCCTAATGTGCTTTGCTACACGGCTGAATGTCATTCTCCGACTCGAGGGCCTTTCTCCAAATAACTGCGTCAGGTTAAACACCGAGACACCCACTTGTATCCATATCCCAAATGATCGACGAAGCTGACCAAATGTAGTTCCAGCAGAAGCGTATCGATTACCGGAGAAACTGTTCTAAATAAGAGCGGCAGGGGCCCCGTCGTCTCCACCTGGCGATACGGCCGCATGCTATGTTCAACCACACCAGATAACCGGTAATAGGAAAGTAAGCAGTACATCTTCAGCCAACCTCAAAACAATCATCTACAGTAGCTCCTACTGTGAGAGCATAACCTTCTATTCATGCTTTGAAATATTCCTCGGCTGTATGAAATACCTTCACAGAGGTCTATTTGTGGTTAGGTACAATCTCACAAACCTGCCATTTATAAATCAAGACTAGAGTATCATGGATTCGTGTGAACCAAATGGCCTACCTTCGGTCATGTGACAACATCTGACTGAATCTCTGAGCTATATAAAACTCCTAATAAAAGTCAAAGTGTCACAATGAACGGGTGACTGTTATCATGTTTCTGATGGATCCTCATCAAGTGTCAGAAAGCCACGCTGCTTGCAACCCCCTACCGGCGAACAATGAACAAGGAACCCCAAAGAGTCTTGATTCTACACGTCTCTAACCTTAGGGGGCTTACTGGAGCTGTCGTTTGTGACTGAGACTTGTAAAGGTGTGCTTTAAATGTACATTCGTTGATTGCTAGGCATACAACTAGGATTATTTCTCGATAGGCCACATTTGAAGCAACCTGACCAGACGGTGGACGACTGCTGGCGAAGTACATTGCTTGACTGCCGTGAGGGTGATAAGCACAATGTCGTTAGCGAATTTCAGCCCCCCCCAAACAATTTGTTCTCAAATTTGAGTTTTTCGAGCAAAGGCTGTGCGTATGTTTCGGTTCTAGAAATCTGTGTCCATCATTAACAGTCAATAATCAATTAACTGCAGCCATTATTGCACCATGTGATCAATGATCAATTCCAAATATGTATTTTTCTTCCCCTATGCTTATAATCCATTTTTTCTGCGTGCATGTAACAAACAGTTGGTTGTCAGAGTATGTCTCTGGAGCCGCTGAGCTGGAGGAGCGTGCATTAATCCTGCTGTAGGACTTATTGTGGCCCGCACTAAACAAACAACTCAAATGAACGGGTCACTCAGAAAAACAAATTGACATTTAATTTTCTTTTTTTTTACTCTCGAGTCAATAAAAAGAGCCGTTCAAAAAGAATGAATCGTTGGCGAACTGCACTTCACCACATGGCATCGATCACACTGCCCACTGCAGAGCAATAACTATGCCAACATATATGGAAAGCCACATGCCCAAAACCACTCAATAACACACCAAATACTGACTCTGTTCCAATTTTAAATCAAACATCAAAAACTGCATGAGCATTCTGCCATTATCCTACCAGTATGCAATCACTGCAAACTAAAGAGCACTATACAACATCACTTTTCTATCATACACGTTATGTGCCTAAAGCACCCCCCCCCCCCCCGCTCACTCTCAAGACTTCTGTTGTGATTTTGTATCACTCCTGAACCGCATTACCATATTCCCACCATCATGCGTTCACCTGCAGAAGTGCAATAACTATGACACCAGTGCTCGCTCTCTCTCTCTCTCTCTCTCTCTCTCTCTCTCTCTCTCTCTCTCTCTCTCTCTCTCTCTCTCTCTCTCTCTCTCTCTCTCTCTCTCTCTCTCTCTCTCTCTCTCTCTCTCTCTCTCTCTCTCTCTCTCTCTCTCTCTCTCTCTCTCTCTCTCTCTCTCTCTCTCTCTCTCTCTCTCTCATACAGTACATGGGGTTGATTGGATAAGTGAGGTGAGAAAGCCACAGCTTGAGAATGCATGGTCCACTGCTGTTAGAGTAGTGCCATAAGCTGAGGCAGAGAGAGACAGAGCGAGAGACAGAGCGAGAGAGACAGACAGAGCTAGAGAGAGAGAGAGCGAGAGAGAGACAGAGAGAGACAAAGAGAGACAGAGAGAGACAAAGAGAGAGACAGAGCATGAGAGACAGGCAGATAGAGACAGACATAGAGAGAGAGAGCGAGAGAGAGAGAGAGAGAGAGAGGGAGCTGCCACACATTTCTTAATGAGAGTGTTCTTAATGAGAGTTTTCCTCAAGGCTGTGTCTCATATCAGGGACAACAGAGAAGAGAGAGAGAGAGAGAGAAAGAGAGAGAGAGAGAGAGAGAGAGAGAGAGAGGGGGAAGAGGAGAGCTTCTGTCTGCAGCACTGCAGTGTGTTGGAGCCTCATCCTGTCGGTGGGTTTAATTCTAGACTCCAGGGTTTCCAACGAGAGAGAGAGGGAATAGCAGAGCGTGGAGCAGCAGACAAAAAAAGTATTAGATCCGCCACACTTCCATTAATGCATTTACATTAGGGGAACGTGACTCCATAAGCCAGGGCTCCGAGCGTTTCCCCTTCACAAACCTCCGTCATTATAATAATAATGAGTTGGCAGAAAAAGCATGACATTTCTATATGCTGCTTGTGGGAATGCAGCAGAATATTCATGACACCGACTGAGAAATGCCTTCAGAGAAAATAAACCATTAAGCCACAGATGGACTTTACTCATTGTGTACAGAATGTACTCAGGCAAACTCTAAATGAGTGTTCACAATGTGCAACAACGTTAGAGCATCGGGCCAGTACCCGAGACATAACCGAAAGGTTGCTAGATCGAATCCCCCGAGCTGACAAGGTAAAAATATGTCGTTCTGCCCCAGAACAAGGCAGTTAACCCACTCTTCCTCCGGTAGGCCGTCATTGTAAATAAGAATTTGTTCTTAACTGACTTGCCTAGTTAAATAAAATAAGATTTTAAAAAGAGTTTACATTACCTGTCTCTCTGGTTCTGTCTGCAAGAACAAATCTCCCCAGTGTGTGCGTGTGTGTGTGTGTCTGGTGTGTGTGTGTGTGTGAGAGAACAAAGTTAGGTCTTTATATTCCCAGTGGCTGTGTACACTACTGGAGTGACAGTGAGAGAGAGGGGGCCTGTATCACATACACAGCCACCTCCCCCTGGCCCTCCCCCCCGGCCCTCCCCCCCCCGGCCCTCCCCTGACCTACCCTCCCTCCCTCTCTCCCCGCACAGTGGGATTAAGACAACCTTTTGTCTCTCTACAATAGGGGTTAAACATTTCCTGGTATCAAATGAACGCGGCCAGAATACACTCAGAGGCAGGGTTTTTTCAGCCCAAATATATTTTTTTCCCGGGGGATGGAACAACACACATGCCCGTTGCATAATTTGAAGGGGAAAAAAACAGGAATATATCGCGCAAAACAAATTCAATTCAATGAAAATGTTATGGTGCACTGAATATCAAACATGTTCTAACTCACACCAACAGACAGCTCTGTCAACCGCCCTCCCGCTGTTCTGACTAGTTGTAAAAAGCACATGCAACAGTACATCCAACAAGATAAAAGAAAATAGCCCAGAGGCAAGAAAAACTAAACCATTCCTTCCCATTGTTGGGTTCTAACTTGAAATATACATATCCCCGTGTCTCTATTAGAACGTACGTTGACTGCGTTTGATGTACAACACGTGTACAGTACATGTTGGGGGCTCAATGAAAGTGGAATAGGAGCTGTGTGAATGGAAAGCTACTGTGAGAGAAAGGGGGAACAGGGTCTGTTAAGTGAGCTGAACAGGAAGTCACGGATACACATCGCGGTGACGGGAATAAAGAGGAGCCGCTCCGAGGCGAATCGCCAGCGGAAAAACAACAGCACAACAGCAACATTGGGAAACAGATAAGCAGTTCCAAGACGTCGTGCCCCTCCTTTCGTCCTGCCACACACAGGATTGTTAGATCGTGTGCAAAAAAAGTGCGAGGCAGATGAGGCACCCAGCGGGTTGGAAACATTTGGTTTGAACTTTGTCCCGTTGTCCGTTTGCGTTTTTACCCTGTTTGTTCAGAACCGAAAACACTTGACCAACCTGAAGACAGTCTTCAGAGAGGGGGGGGGGGGGGGGTCATCGGCTTCATCAAATAGCCCACTGTTGCTGTAACACACTGTAAAAGCACCTCTGCGAATTCAACAACAGAAAAAGCGAAATGCCTCAAGGCACCTCAACTCAACAGTAGGCCCATCCGATGACATCTGATCTAGCTGGTTTAGATGAACGTCTTTTTATTGCCCACTCCTCCCTCCCGGTATTGTTGCCGCCGTTTCAAAGAATAGGTTTGAAAAAGCCTTTTTGACGTCCGTTAGCTATGGTTGCAGTAGGCAACAATGGCAGGGAGTCCTCCCTTTGACAGAGTCACTATCCTATGTCCTCCCCAACCCAGAATAATACTCCTCCCTTCACAAAAGCAGCGAAAATGTAACGTAATCTGCCTCAAAGTCATTGTCTGTCAGCCAGGTACAAGGAGTTTGGGGTCTGGGCTGAAGTGAACAAGCGGCACATTTAACTTTGTTTTTTCTCTCACAACTCTGTGATTATTCCCTCTATTTTCTGTCTCTCTCTCTCTCTCTCTCTCTCTCCCTCCCTCCGTTGTTGTTCCTATAGCTCAGTGTTATACATTGGGCTGTGAGACAGCTATATTGCCTGGATAGTGGATCTCTCTCTCTCTCGCGCGCGCTTTCATCCTAGCTTAGTGCTCTAGGTTGTTTCTGAGACAGCTATATTGCCTGGATAGAAGAAAGTGGCTAGCCGGGGGGAATCCACGTCTCTATTGAGGGAGCATGGCCAATGGCTTCATTACCTGGTCACTGTTGCATGTTATTGCTAGCAGCATATCATTTCCACCATATTCCCATAGAACCATTAACCTACTGTCTTTTTCATCGCCTCAATGGCCGAAACCAATGCCCTGCATTCGGAATGTAGAGCTATCTGCAGTATACCATGGACGCATGCCAAATGGTCAAAAGTAGGGCACTGGTCAAAAGTAGGGCACTAAATCAAATCCAATCCAATGTTATTGGTCACATACACATGGTTAGCAGATGTTAATGTGAGTGTAGCGAAATGCTTGTGCTTCTAGTTCCAACAGTGCAGTAATATCTAACAAGTAATCTAACAATTCCCCAACAACTACCTAATACACACAAATCTAACAAGTAATCTAACAATTCCCCAACAACTACCTAATACACACAAATCTAACAAGTAATCTAACAATTCCCCAACAACTACCTAATACACACAAATCTAAAGGGGTGAATGAGTATATGTACATATAAATATATGGATGAGCGATGGCCGAGCGGCATAGGCAAGGTGCAGTAGATACAGTATATACACGTGATACGAGTAATGTAAGATATGTAGAAATTATTAAAGTGGCATTGTTTAAAGTGACTAGTGATCCATTTATTAAAGTGTCCAGTGATTGGGTCTCAATGTAGACAGCAGCCTCTCTGAGTTAGTGATTGCTGTTTAGCAGTCTGATGGCCTTGAAATAGAAGCTGTTTCTAAATCTCTCGGTCCCAGCTTTGATGCACCTGTACTGACCTCGTCTTCTGGATGATAGCGGTGTCAACAGGCAGTGGCTCGGGTGGTTGTTGTCCTTGATGATATTTTTGGCCTTTCTGTGACATTGGGTGCTGTAAGTGTCCTGGAGGGCAGGTAGGTTGCCCCCGGTGATGCGTTGTGCATACCGCACCACCCTCTGGAGAGCCTTACGATTATGGGCGGAGCAGTTGCCGTACCAGGCGGTGATACAGCCCGACAGGAAGCTCTCGATTGTGCATCTGTAAAAGTTTGTCAGGGTTTTGGGTGACAAGGCAAATTTCTTCAGCCTCCTGAGTGAGGCTTCTTCACCACACTGTCTGTGTGGGTGGACCATTTCAGTTTGTCTGTCATGTGTACGCCCAGGAACTTAAAACTTTCCACCTTCTCCACTGATGTCCCTTCGATGTGGATAGGGGGTGATCCCTCTGCTGTTTCCTGAAGTCCACAATCATCTCCTTTGTTTTGTTGACGTTGAGTGAGAGGTTGTTTTCCTGACACCACACTCCGAGTGCCTTCACCTCCTCCCTGTAGGCTGTCTCGTCGTTGTTGGTACTGCTGTTGTGTCGTCTGCAAACCTGATGATTGAGTTGGAGACGTGCATGACCACGCAGTCGTGAGTGAACAGGGAGTACAGGATAGGGCTGAGCACACACCCTTGTGGGGCCCCAGTGTTTAGAATCAGCGAAGTGGAGATGTTGTTTCCTACCTTCACCACCTGGGGGCGGCCCGTCAGAAAGTCCAGGACCCATTATACTGTGTATATATATATACAGTGCCTTGCTAAAGTATTCGGCCCCCTTGAACTTTGCGACCATTTGCCACATTTCAGGCTTCAAACAAAGATATAAAACTGTATTTTTTTGTGAAGAATCAACAACAAGTGGGACACAATCATGAAGTGGAACGACATTTATTGGATATTTCAAACTTTTTTAACAAATCAAAAACTGAAAAATTGGGCGTGCAAAATTATTCAGCCCCTTTACTTTCAGTGCAGCAAACTCTCTCCAGAAGTTCAGTGAGGATCTCTGAATGATCCAATGTTGACCTAAATGACTAATGATGATAAATACAATCCACCTGTGTGTAATCAAGTCTCCGTATAAATGCACCTGCACTGTGATAGTCTCAGAGGTCCGTTAAAAGCGCAGAGAGCATCATGAAGAACAAGGAACACACCAGGCAGGTCCGAGATACTGTTGTGAAGAAGTTTAAAGCCGGATTTGGATACAAAAAGATTTCCCAAGCTTTAAACATCCCAAGGAGCACTGTGCAAGCGATAATATTGAAATGGAAGGAGTATCAGACCACTGCAAATCTACCAAGACCTGGCCGTCCCTCTAAACTTTCAGCTCATGCAAGGAGAAGACTGATCAGAGATGCAGCCAAGAGGCCCATGATCACTCTGGATGAACTGCAGAGATCTACAGCTGAGGTGGGAGACTCTGTCCATAGGACAACAATCAGTTGTATATTGCACAAATCTGGCCTTTATGGAAGAGTGGCAAGAAGAAAGACATTTCTTAAAGATATCCATAAAAAGTGTTGTTTAAAGTTTGCCAAAAGCCACCTGGGAGACACACCAAACATGTGGAAGAAGGTGCTCTGGTCAGATGAAACCAAAATTGAACTTTTTGGCAACAATGCAAAACGTTATGTTTGGCGTAAAAGCAACACAGCTCATCACCCTGAACACACCATCCCCACTGTCAAACATGGTGGTGGCAGCATCATGGTTTGGGCCTGCTTTTCTTCAGCAGGGACAGGGAAGATGGTTAAAATTGATGGGAAGATGGATGGAGCCAAATACAGGACAATTCTGGAACAAAAACCTGATGGAGTCTGCAAAAGACCTGAGACTGGGACGGAGATTTGTCTTCCAACAAGACAATGATCCAAAACATAAAGCAAAATCTACAATGGAATGGTTCAAAAATAAACATATCCAGGAGTTAGAATGGCCAAGTCAAAGTCCAGACCTGAATCCAATCGAGAATCTGTGGAAAGAACTGAAAACTGCTGTTTACAAATGCTCTCCATCCAACCTCACTGAGCTCGAGCTGTTTTGCAAGGAGGAATGGGAAAAATCTCAGTCTCTCGATGTGCAAAACTGATAGAGACATACCCCAAGCGACTTACAGCTGTAATCGTAGCAAAAGGTGGCGCTACAAAGTATTAACTTAAGGGGGCTGAATAATTTTGCACGCCCAATTTTTCAGTTTTTGATTTGTTAAAAAAGTTTGAAATATCCAATAAATGTCGTTCCACTTCATGATTGTGTCCCACTTGTTGTTGATTCTTCACAAAAAAATACAGTTTTATATCTTTATGTTTGAAGCCTGAAATGTGGCAAAAGGTCGCAAAGTTCAAGGGTGCCGAATACTTTTGCAAGGCACTGTATATGCCATTTGGGATGAGCCCCACATTTTCTGTCACATTTCAAGTAGCTTCATACTGCAGTAGGATTGCCTATATGATTCCATCGCTTCACTGACTGGCAAAAGATGCAAAACCGATTAATTGTCTTGGAATGTAACAGTTTTAACATACTTGCATTGGCATAGGCCCTACAGTCCCCTGTATTTTCACAGCATGTAACTTCTCTGCATGGCATCCCTTTAGCTAAGAATGTTTTATAAAGAAACACATTATTCATTCATTCCTGTGTCCGGAATCTCCGGACATCTTTCAGAAATACGATTGAGGTATGAATTACACTATGAAATTAATAAAAAGGGGCCCATATTTCACTGAGTATATGCGGCATGATCGAGCAGGTCTAATAGGCATTATGTCTGCACACTGACTCTGTTGAGGACAGACACTAGGAGATCCCTGATGGCCCATTGGCTCCCTGAGACTCACACTGTGTTGCCGTGGGCACCCTCCTTCGGCTTTGTCACAGAAGCAATGGAAGAACAATATTTCAGTGGCAACTGCAGCATATTTAAATGGCAACTTTTAACAGAACAAAGTTCAGTCATGCAATGGATGGCTGGAGTCGTAGTAACAGGAATGGTGTGTGTGGGGGGTAGAGTGTGTGCGCGTGCGTGTGCGTGTGTGTGTGTGCGCGTGTCTGTGTCTGTGCGTGTGTGTGTGTGTGTGTGTGTGTGCGCACGCGCGCGTGTGTGTGTGTGTGGTGGGGGGTCAGTGTGTGCGTGTCTGCGTGTGTGTATGTGGGATAGAGGAGAGGTCTCTTTTGGGGTTCTCTCTATATAGATGTCTGAATGGGAGTGAAATATTATTGGCTCAGTAGGATAATAGGGGGAGGGTCCTCTCGAAGCTATTAGGGCAGGATGGGGGGAGCTTGTTGAAATACTTCAAAGAGTGAAAAAGACGAGTATTGAGCGAATGATTTAACGTTTTATATGGATCGTTGGTTCTTCAAACTGATTTCCGACGCTTGTTGCATTGTTTGTTCACGTTGTACAAACAACCAGTGTCGTAAAATATCCGTATAATGTAATTGTATTTCAAAAATAACTTTCCTCGTACAGCACTTGTTAGTTGTTTTTTTTGCCTTTCCTATCAATTATTGAATTAACATAAGTGATACAAAATGTACATGGCAGTGCATCCCAGGTTGTAATCCTTTTGTCTTATAAATCTAACACATGTTAACTTTAACTGGCCCCCACCACAATAACTGCAGTGGTGGCTAACTTCAACTCTGTCGACAACATTCCCTCCCATGACAATAGTAACATTCATTTAGGGCTGGCACAGTTACCGTATCACCACATGATACTGTTATGGATGAAGACAGCCATGGAAATAGAAATGACCGTCATAACCATTTACATAGTATCAATGATAATTATCGTTATTAATATGATTTGAACATGTTTGGGGAAAGAGCAGCTTGACTGAAGATGGGGCGGCCAGGCTTTGTGCAGTTGAGTCTGTTTCTGCTGTAATATGGACTCGACAGTCACATGAACTCTACCAAGTGACGAAACTTTGTTGCTCCTTGCTGAAACAGGTGTCGTTGTCTTCAGTCGCCTTGGCAACGCGGCACAGGCTCCATGCCCATAGGGGGCACAGCGGCAGATTTGTCCGGTTTCTTTTGTTGTTTCTCTGTAATACTACTAGCCAACGAGTCATTTTATGATGTTGTCTTGAGCTAGTCCAGATAGGTCCCCTCCCAGCCTCATAAATAGCTACCAAGAAGCAATTTCAGGCTATCAATCAAGTTAGAGTAGCTATCATAGCTAACATGCCTGCTGGCAAGGTTGGTTGACTTTAGAAAAGCAAGCGAGAACGTCCTTTCAATCTTTTACCCAGATTTGATGTGGCCCTTACGAAAAAAAGATTGCAGTCGGAGTGCAGTATAACTGCAGTATGCTGCAAATACTGTGTCCAAAATAAGTTTTTTTTTAAACTGCAGTAATTTTTGCAATGTAACTGCAGTTAGAGTGCATTGTAACTACAGTTCAACTGCAGTACAGTTATTCTACAATTACTGAGTCCAAAATACCACAGTCGACTGCAGTTACTGCACTTTTACTCCAGTTTCAAAACTGGAATGTTTTTTTTGTAAGGAGAAGCATCTTTAGTAAAGAATAAATGAAGAACCGCCAGTCAGGAGGATACAGAGAGCTCAAGAGTTATGTTAGATGTGCAGAAATGTTTGACATAGATTTAAGCGTAATGATTATGGCTCTAGATTGCATCCATCCTCACATACTCTGTGACCCTTCCCTGCAGCACATGCTGCCAGGAGCGGAGGAGACGAGAATTATTATTATGATTCTATATACATCATTTCAATTTTAATTTTAATTTTTTATTTCGACCAGTTATATTATTGTGAATGCAGTCATTTGGCTGACCAATAACGTCATCCAAAATTCTGTCATTTTCTGTAACTGTCTTTGGGAACGTCAGCATTAGAGTGACACAGTTACATGGTGGCATTTATGACACAGGGCTGTGGTTCAGAACATGGACAATTGGTTAGACAATGAGGCAGAGTTCTTAAGGGAATTTACATGAATTACAGAAAGAGACCCGTTGGGATGGCCACGACCTCCCTAAGAGCTTTTTAAATCTAAAGAAGACTTCTGTCCCTGCCTCCACACACACAGAGAGAAGCATACACGTGCACACACAAATTGTGAACACACATGCGCACGCACGCACAAAGAATGGTCTGATTGGTTTCCATGGTGCTATGAGGCTCACTGTCAGAGATGGAGCGTTAACATGCCTCAGTGGAGAGAGAGGGAGGGAGGGAGAGGAAGAGGGAGAGAGCGAGAGACAGACAGAGAGAAATAAAGAGCGAGAGACGGAGAGGGAGAGGGCGCAGGCAGTAAAACACAAAATAAGACGCAGATCCTTTTGAATAGGAAAGATTTACCACCCACAGCCAGCAGACTAACCACTCAGGTTAAGGGCCTGTATTGTCCTGTATCCTATTTCTCTGTTCCACTCAAACAGACTGGTTAACAAGGACTGGAGTCCTTCTAACCGGAAAGCAAACCAGTTACTGTTTGTTTGTTTTTTGTAGCATTTAGATATAGGCAAATTTGCTATACACTGTAAGAAAGAAAAGTAACTGCCTAACGCATTAAAGACCTGGGGACGTGGCTCCTCAAACATCTCCAACGGTCAGCAGAACTCAAATCAAAAAAGTGGTACTAACTCATATGTCAATAAGATTAAGTTATTAGATGTCACTTGATGTCTGAAATGATTGCTTGCAAGTTATGTGCTCGTTACGCGTACTGTGAATTGGTCTGTAGCTTTTATGTTAACTCCGGCAACCCTCTCAATTGGACAAGATAATATTATTAGAAAACATAATAATAATGAATCTGTAACACAAGCAGTATCATTGCCAACTCACTCAGATTAGGGATCCCTGCCTTGGCTAATCAACACAACAACATTATTGGCTTTCCAGTTCTGAATCGTGCGTGGGCACATATCTGTGCGTAAACCAGGCCTGGGATCATTTCCACGTTTGCCTGAGAGTGTGGGTAAATGTACGCACCGACGTGAACATGCGTACGCACAAGTGCCAAGTGGTGGAATAAAGGGACTGCTTGTCAAGCGTAGAATGGGGGAAAATATACGTGGAAAATAATTACAGAATTTTTTCGATTTCATTGTAATTTCCATTGTGAATTCGTGCAACATATCTAACTATATAATATCATTTGACCACATCAGTGCATTTGTCACAATAGTAACAACAATAGTACTATAATGGGAAATCGAATGAGAGATCTGCATTTTGCAGAGAGTGCATCTTTACAGACTGGCTGATCAGATATCGTTTCACAAAACCCGTTTCATCTGATTTTTGGGGAACACTTTTCTTTGACACCCAGTGTCATAACATGGCACGACACAGTCATAACCATGTCGTAATGTAATGAAAGCTGACATAACTAGGTGTCAGTGTCACAACAGGTGTAAATATATGTGTCATGACAGTGCTATGACCATCTTATAACAGGTTTTGACACATTATGTCAGCTGTATATGGCACGGTTATGACCGTGTCAAGTGTTACCAGATTTGACCAGACCTGCCTTAAAAAGGCAAACACATGCCATTCCAGTGCACATCCAGGTGCCATCCACCGTCGGTCAGCATCTCACAGCCCTCAGAAGAGCCAACGTTTCGGATGCAAATCATCGTCAAAAACGAACAGTAGCACGTACCGTGTCAGTACACCATCGCACAACAGGTTGAAGTCAAGAGGGGTTCCTTTGCCATGACGCCCGCAATATGTTCCCCAAACTACGAACGAAGCCATAGACGGCACCCACATCGTCATACAAGAACCCTCCCCCCCAAAAAACGATCTCAACTATGTGAACAGAAAAGGTTGCCACTCTTAATGTGCAGGTGACGGGTTATGTGACGCTGCTGAATGTGGTGGCGAGGTGGCCAGGCAGGTTCATTCTGCCGAACGGCAACGCTGGCTTATGCCGCCGACAGGAGGGGGCCGGTGAGGATGGATGGCTTATTGGTGAGTGTTGCCTACTCATTTGGAGTAGATTTGTCATTGCTAAAGCAACTTGAGTTATCCTAATGGTCCTCTCTTTGTAGCTATGTTTCTTTAATTTTTTTACGGGTCAAGCCACAACTGAGCCAAATAAAACCTTTTGGTTGTACAGCATTTTTGACTCTAGCACCTTCTATTTCTGTCTCGGGAAAGTCTTTTTTTGGTAGCTTTTTGGGTTGAGCGGTTGTATTTCATGGTACGGCGTTGGAAATTCCCCACAGGCTTTAAAGGGATGATTTTGACCATATATGGTAAATTAGGGGTGTTTCAAAAAATGCAAATGGCAAAGGTCGTGCACGAGCACTGAAGCTGAGAACAATTGGTTTTCATCAATGGTTATTTCCTACCGGTGTGCATATGACGCTCGTAGGTTTGTTTGATAAATCACACTTTTACATGCATACGAACATTCTAAATTCAGTTCGTAAGTACTATTTTAGACTAGCTTCTACGCAATATTGATACATGAGGCGACAGGCTTTATTGAGTGACTTGCCAAAAATATGGGCATACAGTATGTGTCAATATCTGACATTCATATGGTAATGGAATGAACCTGGCAGTTACAATATCGACAGCTTCACAGAACAGTACGAGAAACAGTCAAAGAATGGCCTAGTCCCAGATCTGTTGGTGCCATGATGCCTGGCGTAACAATGACCATAGGAGTTAGCAAGACAGCACAAACAGATCTGTTGACCAGACTATTAAAAGAACCGTTCACACAGAAATGTAAGTGTACATAGGCCATGGGTGAGATATTCAGTTTGGTATTTTGCATGATGTTGTCTTTGTTCTGAAGAAGTGGTTATCCTCGGATCTGAGAGGTCACAGCTGAAGACACACAGGGGATATGGAAGAGTTCCAAGTGGTTTCTGCAGTAACATACAGCATAGGGGAGAGGGAACACACACACACACTTCTGCGGTAGCACACAGTGCAGGGGGAAATAGCCTGCTGGGTGAGAGGCCTGCTCTATATGCTGCATACTGTCACCAATAAAATCATCTCTGGTCCAGTGAGCACAGCTGTGTGTGTGTGTGTGTGTGTGTGTGTGTGTGTGTGTGTGTGTGTGTGTGTGTGTGTGTGTGTGTGTGTGTGTGTGTGTGTGTGTGTGTGTGTGTGTGTGCTTGCATTACTTTCCACTAGAGTGCCTTTTTTCATTTACTGGGCTTCGTGCGATCAATGCTGTGTAGAGAAAATCAGCCAACCTGTTCATTATCCAGTGTCAGAGACAAACACTGGTCTACAACTGCTTACACTAAAGAGGATGCTGACCCTAACACACACATACACACCGGGGAGCCCCAGTAGCAGCCGTTTTGCCCTCACACAATACACAACACAACACATATCACTTAATTTACATAAGAGTGACTGGCTAACTGGGTTGGCTGGCTGTAGTATTTGGTTGCGGTAGTTGGGTGGCTATCTTTAACAGCAGCTGAAGGAAAACAAGGCTGCATGGTTGTGATTTATCTAGAAACAGGAGGCGATGTTGAAGTAAGTGTGTGTTTGTGACAGCAGGAGGGAAATGGGTTTTCTCCTTTCCTCCTCCTCCTTTTCATCTTTCTCTCCGTCCTCACCGGGAGGCCAGCTCTCTCACCACCTGCCCCCTCTCCTTACGACGCTCCCTGAGACGTGAGGGAACATACAATGCATTCGGAAAGTATTCAGACCCCTTGACTTCTTTCACATTAAGGTTACGTTACAGCCTCTAAATCTACACACAATACCCCATAATAACAAAGCAAAAACTGTTTTTCTTCGAAATTGCTGCTAATTTATAAAAAATATTTAAAAAAAATGTAATATCATATTTACATAAGTATTCACACCCTAAAGCACTTAGACAGCAATTACAGCCTTTAGTCTTCTTGGGTATGACGCCACAAACTTGGCACACCTGTATTTGGGGAGTGTGTCCCATTCTCTGCAGATCCTCTCAAGCGCTGTCAGTTTGGATAGGGAGCGTTGCTGCACAGATATTTTCAGGTCTCTTCAGAGATGTTCGATCAGTCCGGGCTCTGGCTGGGCCACTCAAGGACATTCAGAGACTTGTCCCGAAGCCAATCCTGCATTGTCTTGGCTGTGTGCTTAGGGTCATTGTCTTGTTGGAAGGTGAACCTTCTCCCCAGTCTGAGGTCCTGAACGCTCTGGAGCAGGTTTCCTTCAAGGATCTCTCTGTACATCCCCACAGCATGATGCTGCCACCACCATGCTTCATCGTAGGGATGGTGCCAGGTTTCCTACAAGGATCTCTCTGTACATCCCCACAGCATGATGCTGCCACCACCATGCTTCACCGTAGGGATGGTGCCAGATTTCCTACAAGGATCTCTCTGTACATCCCCACAGCATGATGCTGCCACCACCATGCTTCACCGTAGGCATGGTGCCAGGTTTCCTCCAGATGTGACGCTTGGCATTCAAGTGTTCAATCTTGGTTTCAGACGAGAGAATTTTGTTTCTCATGGTCTGAGTCTTTAGGTGCCTTTTGGCAAACTCCAAGCGGGCTGTCCAGTACCTTTCAATGAGGAGTGGCTTCCATCTGGCCACTCTACCATAAAGGCGTGATTGGTGGAGACCTGCAGAGATGGTTATCCTTCTGGAAGGTTCTCCCATCTCCACAGAGGAACTCTAGAGCTCTTTCAGAGTGACCATCAGGTACTTGGTCACCTCCCTGACCAAGGCCCTTCTCCCCCGGTTACTCAGTTTGGCCCAGTGGCCAGCTCTAGGAAGAGTCCTGGTGGTTCCAAACTTCTTCCATTTAAGAATGATGGAGGCCACTGTGTTCTTGGGGACTTTCGATGCTGCAGAAATGTTTTGGTACCCTTCCCCAGATCTGTGCCCTGAAACAATCCTGTCTCTGAGCTGTAAAATAAGGTATTTCTGTTTTTTAATTTTAATACATTTGCAAAAATGTCTCAAAACCTGGCTTTGTCGTTATGGGGTAGTGTGTGTAGAGCTGAGGATTGTATTTGTATTATTATTCATTTTAGAATAAGGCTGTAACAAAATGTGGGAAAAGTCAAGGGGTCTGAATACGGAATATTTCCCGAAGGCACTGAAAAACATGCACGCACGCACACACACACACACACACACACACACACACACACACACACACACACGTCATTGTACATATGAAAGGTGACGCGCTAACACTCCTCTCTAAATGGCACGCTTTCAATGAAACGGCACTACCCGTGTAACCTTGGAAACCGCGCACGACTAGTCAGGCTGCATAGCTGGAATCCTCATGGAGTTTTGAGGTATTTGGAAATTGAACCTTTCTGACCCCCAAACTGGTAAAGGAATAGCAATCAGCACAGCAGTCAGTGAACCTTCGCCTAAAAGCTTTTAATCCTGGAGTCTGAGAGTCACAGAATAAGTGAACTAAGTATTCACACCTCCGTAAAAAAAAAAAACTGATGGCAAACAACTGCCCGGATAATAAATAAGTAGTCTAACCATCTATCTCTCTGTTCCCAACAAAAACGCCAGTGCACATAGGCTCTTACACAGCACCATAAAAATAATGTGGTGGTAAGAGATAACCAATACAAAGAAGATGAAACAGATAGATTTGAGTAAAAAGGAGCGAGGAGAAAATTGCGCACAGGGTGAGAGACGTCAGGGAGAGGGCGAGGGAGAGATGAGAGGTGGTGAGGGAGAGGAGAAAGAGGGAGAGAGAGAGAGAGAATAAGGGGTGAAGAACGGGTGACAGGGGATGAGCGAGGGAGACCTGAGATACAGGGTGAGCTGGGCGAAGTGGAGGCAGTGCGGGAGAGGGGGCAAGGGATGGAGGGAAGGAGAGGGGGGAAAGGGATGGAGGGAAGGAGAGGGGGCAAGGGATGGAGGGAAGGAGTGGGGGCAAGGGATGGAGGGAAGGAGTGAGTGAGAGGGGGCAAGGGATGGAGGGAAGGAGTGGGGGGGCAAGGGATGGAGGGAAGGAGAGGGGGGCAAGGGATGGAGGGAAGGAGTGGGGGCAAGGGATGGAGGGAAGGAGTGAGTGAGAGGAGGCAAGGGATGGAGGGAAGGAGTGGGGGCAAGGGATGGAGGGAAGGAGTGAGTGAGAGGGGGCAAGGGATGGAGGGAAGGAGGGAGGGGGAGCTGGCGTGTGTTGTGAGCGGTGAGCCTGGGGAGATGAGAGACGAGAGGTATGGCCTGTTCTGCCCTGTTCTCAGCCTGTCTCTCTCTCTGTTTCTGGCCCAGGTGAGGGAGACCAGAGTAGGCAGGCCCAGACCAGCCCCAGGCCAGGCAGATTGACGGGGCAATGCCAACTGTTTCAGGAGGAGGAGGAGAGCCCACCTCCACCCTCTCATCTCTCCCCTGTCCTCTCACCATGCTATCAGTGGGCCCAGTGGAGGGAGACCAGACCATGCCAGGCAGACAGACTGGTGGCCACCCCTCGACTCCAGTCCCCTCTTCCCTGTCCTTTTTCCTCTATCCACTCTCCATGCTTCCTGATCCAAAACAGAACACACACACACATCAGACCAGGCAGACTGACTGGCGGCACTGCCTGCCAGCCCCCCAAGACCCTTCTCTCTCCCCTTTCCCCTCTCCTCTAACCAGGCCATGCTCCATGCTCCCTGGTCCAGGTGACAGCCCAGGGACAAGGGGGTGATAACATCCACCCAGCAGCCTGGTTTCTCATCCAAGTGAACAGACAGTAAAGCAGGAGGTGGGTGTGTGAGTGAGTGAGTGTTGTACCTGTATACATTATTATTATTACTACTGAAATGAACTGTATTTCATTATCCTCATTGCATTGTATTGTATTTACTGAAATGCTCTACCGCCATACTGCTTTGGTCCTCTGTAGATCAGTTGGTAGAGCATGGCACTTGCAACACCAGGATAGTGGGTTAAATTCCCGGGACCACTACAATGTATACACGCATGACGCATGACCGCAAGTCGCTTAGGATAAAATCTGAATTTGAATTTCAGAGAGAAAGAGCGAGTGAAAGAGAGAATAGTCACCCCCACAACCCAGCACTGATCACACCCAGGTCCCACAACTGCACTGCTCCTCCATCATTGAGAGGGATACATTCACAGAGCTGGAGAGAGACATGGTGGAGCTCAGAGAGCTGGTCCACACAATCCAGACAGAAAAAACACACAAAACAGACCAGAACAACAACCCCCCCAACAAGACCCGGGGGGCAGAAGGTGGAGATGGACGGCTGTCTGAGAGAGCTGGCTGCTCTACCGACTGAGGTGAGAGAACTTAAAGAGGCACACGTGTCACTGAAGGACGAGGTCAGAAAGCTGAGGTGTGACAGAGAGCAGGACACTCCCCCAGAGAAGCCAGCCGACCAGCCCACCTCAGACCCGGACCACAACCTCAACACCACAATGTGACAGACAACACAGGACCCACCAACCCAACAGACCCCACCCCTCCTAACAGCCCCCGTGTCAGCTCCCCCGATAGCCCCTCCTGACGACCCCCCCCCCACATCCACTGAGGACACACAAAATCCAGAGATTGTGCTTCTCATTGACCCAAATGGCAAATACATTCAAGAGGATAAACTTTTTCCCAAACACAAAGTGGCTAAACTCTGGTGCACAAACACTATGCATGCCCTGGAGCTGTTGTCAGAGGACAGACTAGGGTCCCCCAGCCACATCATAATTCACATGGGCACAAATGACCTGAGGGCCCAGCAGGAGAGGGTGGCAACGGCACTCAAGCGAGTGACTGAAAAAAGCTTCTTCCACTTTCCCCAACGCACAAGTGGTTATCTCTACCCTGCTACCACAAAAATACTTTCACCCTGCCACCATACAGCGGGTGAATGCAAGCATTCCGCGAGACTGTGCCTCAAAACCTAATGTATACCTGGCCCACCACTCCACCCTGGACTTGCACAGCCTTTACAACCAGGTCCACCTCTATAAGGCAGCAATCCCAACTTTTTCCAGGACCCTGAAGGACGTTACCCTCAACCATAGCCCGAGCCCCTCACACAAGAGCAACAGAGCAACGGACACCCCGCCCAGACCAGCAAGACACCCTCCCAGACCTGCAAGACCCCTCTCGAAGGACCTGCACCGAGAGAACCCAAGCCAAGAGGACCTACACCCAGACCACAGCATGACACCCCAACCAGCGAAGACCACCACAAGCAAACCCTGGCCACACTCTATATAGGCCACCCATATCAGACCTATACCACTTCTGCCCACCCCATGCTACCCCGCCCCTGGAGCAAGGACCTCAACATGACAGCTGGACATATGCCAAGGCTGTGAGCAGAGCAACAGAGAAGAGATTCAGTGGGTATACTAATTAGGTATAGAGCAGACCTAACCCACTCTATTAAATTAGACAAAACAGGAACATTTTACATCTGGCTAGAAATTAATAAGGAAATGATCTCAACAGAGAAAAGATCTCCTCCTGTGTCCCCCCAATAGAATCCCCATACTTTAACGATGACAGCTTCTACATCCTAGAGGGGGAGATCAACAATTTCCAGACTCAGGGACATGTACTAGTCTGTGACGACCTAAATGCCAGAACTGGACAAGAACCAGACACGCTCAGCACACAGGGGGACAAACACCTACCTGGAGGTGACAACATTCCCTCCCCCATATTCCCCTCTAAACGCAACTTCGACAACATAACCAACAAAAACAGGTCACAACTTCTGCAGCTCTGTCGGACGCTGGGTATATACGGTACATAGTCAATGGTAGGCTTCGAGGGGACTCCTATGGTAGGTACACCTATAGCTCATCTCTTGGCAGTAGTACTGTAGACTATTTAATCAGTGACCTCAACCCAGAGTTTCTAGGTAGCCTAGTGGTTAAAATGTTGGGCCAGTAACCAAAAGGTTGTTGGATCAAATCCCTGAGATGACTAGGTAAAATTCGGTTGTTCTGTTCCCTGGGCGCTGAAGATATGGATGTCAATTTTGGGTGCCCCCCACCTCTCTGATTCAGATGGGTTGGGTTAAATATTGAAGATATTCAGTTGAATACATTCAGTTTTACAACTGAGTAGGTATCCCCTTTCTCTTAGTGTTCACAGTCAGTCCACTAACACCCCTATCAGATCACAGCAAAATCACACTCTATTGGATTCTCCAATTACATTGAATACAACCCCTCTAACCCAAAAAGGCCTGTGGGGTTGATGGTATGATGAATGAAATGATAACATACACAGACCACATATTCCAATTGACATACTTAAACTGTTTAACATCAATCTCAGTTCTGGACTGATCACCCCAATCCATAAAAGTGGAGACAAATATGACCCCAATAACTACTGTGGGATATGCGTCAACAGCAACCTTAGGAAAATCCTCTGCATTATCATTAACAGCAGACTCATACGTTTCCTCAGTGAAAACAATGGACTGAGAAAATGTCAAATTGGCTGTTTACCAAATTACTGTACGACAGACCACGTATTCACCCTGCACACCCTAACTGACAAACAAACAAACCAAAACAAAGGCAAAGTCTTCTCATGCTTTGTTGATTTCAAAAAAGCTTTTGATTCAATTTGGCATGAGGGCCTGCTATACAAATTGAAGGAACGTGGTGTTGGGGGAAAAACATACAACATAATAAAATCCATGTACACAAACAACAAGTGTGCGGGTTAAAATTGGCAAAACAACACAAACATTTCTTTCCCAAGGGCTGGGGGTTAGACAGGGATGCAGCTTAAGCCTCACCCTCTTCAACATATATATCAAGAATTTGCGAGGGCACTAGAACAGTCTGCAGCACACGGCCTCATCTTACTACAATCTGAAGTCAAGTGTCTACTGTTTGCTGATAATCTGGTGTTTCTATCCCCAACCAAGGAAGGCCTACAGCAGCACCTACTGTAGATCTTCTGCACAGATTCTGTCAGATCGGGGCCATGACAATAAAACTCAGCAAAACAAAATATAATGGTGTTCCAAAAAAGGTCCAGTTGCCAGGACCACGAATACAAATTCCATCTAGACACCATTGCCCTAGAGCACACAAAAAACTATGCATAACTTGGCCTAAACATCAGCGCCACAGGTAACTTCCACAAAGCTGTGAACGATCTGAGAGACAAGGCAAGAAGGGTCTTCTATGCCATCAAAAGGAACATAAAATTCAACATACCAATTAGGTTCTGGAAGAAAATACTTGAATCAGTTATAGAACCCATTGCACTTTATGCATGTGAGGTCTTGGGTCCGCTCACCAACCAAGCATTCTCAAAATGGGACAAACACCAAATTGAGACTCTGCATGCAGAATTCTACAAAAATATCCTCTGTGTACAATGTAAAACACCAAATAAGGCATGCATAGAAGAATTAGGCCGATACCCACTAATTATCAAAATCCAGATAAGAGCCGGTAAATTCTACAACCACCTAAAAGGAAGCGATTCCAAAACCTTCCATAACAAAGTCATCACCTATAGAGAAATGAACCTGGAAAAGAGCCCCCTAAGCAAGCTCGTCCTGGGGCTCTTGTTCACAAACACAAACACAACCCACAGAGCCCGAGGACAGCAACACAATTAGACCCTAACAAATCATGAGAAAACAAAAAGATAATTACTTGACACATTGGAAAGAATTAACAAAAAAGCAGAGCAAACTAAAATGCTATTTGGCCCTAAACAGAGAGTACACAGTGGCAGAATACCTGACCACTGTGACTGACCCAAACTTAAGGAAATATTTGACTATGTACAGACTCAGTGACCATTGCTATTAACCCTCCCGTTGTCCTCCTATTATGCCTAGCACACAGTGTCCCCCCGGGTCACCCTGTCCCGTCTTGGCTAAAGGCCCAGTGGGCACAAGTTTGACAGTATGCGTGTGAACAGCCTTTGCAGATGTATTTCTTACACCTGCAGCACGCGGTGTAGGTCTTGGTGTCCTTCTTGGGTGGGCAGAGCTGACACCTCTTCCTCTTACTCGCCACCGGCGGGGCGGCTGGGGCGGCGGCGGCCGGGCCAGCGGCTTGCTCCCGGGCTGGCGGACGAGCCTCGGCGGTGGCACTCTGTAGGACTTTGACAAGTGCGGACGCGGCTTGGGTGCGGGGGAGACACTGCCTTCTTTGTATCAAGGGCTTCACGAGTGCCTTTCCGAGCTGCTCCAGGAACACCCTCCTCTTGTTCCGCTTCCCAGGCATCCAGTCGGGCTTGATCTCTCGCCATATGACAAAGGCGTTGTAGGAGGACATGTCGAGGATGTTGTGGAAGATGACCAGGGGCCGTCTGCAGCTGTAGGTCCCGACCACCTTGTCTAGGTTGTCCACGCCGCCCTTGTTGCAGTTGTAGTCTAGGATGAGGGCCGGCTTTCGGTCGCGGCGATCGCTAACGTCGGGCTCCGCGTGCAGCGTGCTCAGAAGTAGCACGTTCTTATTTCTCTTTGCCAGGTAGGACACTAGAGTGGCGGTGGGCGTGAAGGCGAACCTGGAGGACAGGACCTGTCTGCCCTTTGACTGGAGCAGCGCGGGCGGGAGCTCGGCCTTGTTCTTTCTCACCGTGCCCACCATGGTGAGGTTCCTCTCGAGGAGCCGCTGGCCCAGTTCGTAGGAGGTGAAGAAATTGTCACACGTGACGTTGTGACCGCCCGGCAGTCCCTCGGTCAGATCGAGGACGACGCGGGCGCCCTGGTTCTTCTCGGGGCCTCCGCCGGCCGCCTTGCCGGTGTAGACTTGCATCTTCCAAGCGTAGCTGGACTTGGCGTCGCAGGCCACCCACGACTTGATGCCGTATTTGGCCGGATTGCTGGGAATGTACTGTCGGAAAGGACAGCGTCCTTTCGGTGGGGAGAAGGGAGGGAGAGGAGATTAGCAGCGTCATCGTTAAAGCGGGGGCACTGCGTTTATGTTACACAAATCAAATCAAATCAAATTTATTTATATAGCCCTTCGTACATCAGCTGATATCTCAAAGTGCTGTACAGAAACCCAGCCTAAAACCCCAAACAGCAAGCGATGCAGGTGTAGAAGCACGGAGCCGCCGCCGCTACTGCGGATTGCTACTACTGCCCACGCTACTAGTGCTACCTCTCTATGCTACACGCACATACACAGATACATAGACGGTACCTCTGAACGGGACCAGTTGTTCGTCCACCGTCACGTCGGGCCCCGGGTTGTAGAGGGCCGGCAGCCGCTCCTCCCACAGGTCCCATACCTCTCTTATGGCCGCCAGTCTGTCGGTGGCGAGTCTGGCGGGTCTCGACTGGCGGTCGTCGAATCGCAGCAGCCTCGAGTACTTGTGAAACACCTTGAGCGGCATGGTGGCGCGGAACACGGTCCTGCCGCTCTCGGCGTCCCACAGGCTGGCCGCGGCCTCGCCTCGGGACCTGTAGACGCCGGCTAGGATCAGCAGCCCTACGTAGGCGCGCAGGTCGGTGGAGTCCATGGGTCGCCAGCCGTCGCCGTATTTTCTCACCCCCTGCAGATTTGTCATGTCCACAATGATCCTTTCTATCGCCGGTGTGACAAACAGCCGGAAGGCGGACTCGATGTCGAGCGCTCGCGACGCGGCGTAGGCCGTGGGGCCCGCGTCACGACGGAGCCGGGGCGGCGGATGGCGCGGGGCCGGTCCGGGCCGCGATAGGCCACGGAGGACCATTTGATTTTGCCGTTCTTTGACAGCAACGTCTCCCTTTGGGCTCGGGCGGCTGCCGCCGCGTCCTCTCTGTCTCGCTCTGGCTCTCTGGCTCTGTCTCGATCTGGCTCTCTGTCTCGCTCTCGCTCTCTGTCTGGCTCTGTGTCTCGCTCTCGGGCAGCGGCCGTGTCTCCCTCTCGCTCTTCCTCCGAAGAGGAGCACGACCGTGAGGCCGAGTCGTCGTCGTAGTCGTCCGCATCACGCTCGGGGTTGTATTCCTCACCGTCTTCATCTTCCGAAACGTCCTCCTCTTCGGATTCCAAGTAGTCTTCCTCGTCTTCTTGGTCGACACTGGAGGATATCTGTTCCAGGACCTGGGCCGCGCTCAAACAAGGACTGCGAGGCGTCGTAGGCGGAGGGCTCGCACTCGGCGGGGTCGTATTCCTCCTCATCATCGTCCTCATCATAGTCCTCATCTTCTTCTGCTTCTTCTTCTTCTTCTTCTTCTTCTTCTTCTTCTTCCTGACAATATTAGTAGCCTCTGTACGGCCGGCTTACAGTCGTAGGCGGAGGGCTCACGCTCGGCGGGGTCGTATTCCTCCTCGTCGTTGTCCTCGTCTTCTTCTTCTTCTTCCTTCTTCTTCCTTCTTCTTCTTCTTCTTCTTCCTGACAATATTAGTAGCCTCTCTACGGCGGCCTTACAGTGGCCACGTGAATGGGACGAGACAAGCGAACGGACGAGGCGCGCGGTCGGCCCTGTCTGCTCCTTCGGACCCTTCGGCCCATCCGGTACGCTTGGCTGGCCTCCCTGTGTGATTGCAACGAGGTCTTGCACTGAGTTCTTGTGGACAAGTGGTGCCAGGGTCACTCTGACCCGGCCCAGACACAGGGGAACAACTCGTAACACAGGGCCAGGGTCACTCTGACCCAGACCAGACAGTGGTAGGAGGGTTACAACATAAACCTTGCTAACGCTGCCGGGGTCACTCTGACCCACACAGACAGGGGGGAATCAACTCGTAACGCTGGCCGGGGTCACTATGACCCGGCCCAGACAGGGGTAGGGTATTGTAACAACAACCATACCCAAAAGGCACAATTTCCACAACCAAAGGAAGGCAGTGTAGCAGGGGGGCGTTTTTAGAATCAATACCCAAACTCACAAGGGGCCCAAGGGCAGTACCGCGGGCAGTACGGCACTTCGCACACAGGGCCCTTGCCCGGAATGTGGCGGGTGTCAATTTTGGGGCAGGACCTTTGACTAGTGTCCACCAGATGGTAGTATTGGGTCACTATGACCCAGACCAGACAGTGGTAGGAGGGTTACGACATACACCTTGCTAAGGCTGCCACTGTTTTGTACTTATATGTGTTTGGCCTGGTATGGTTCCCAATCAGAGGCAGCTGTCAATCGTTGTCTCTGATTGAGAACCATACTTAGGTAGCCTGTTCCCACCTGTGTTTGTGGGTAGTTGTTTCCTGTTTTGTGTTGTTTCACCTGACAGGACTGTTTCGTTTCTTACATTCTCGTTGTTATTTTTGTTTCGTGTTCTGTTATATTAACATGGACACTTACCACGCTGCGTGTTGGTCCGATCTTGACTACTCTTCCTCAGATGAAGAGGAGAATCGTTACAAATACCACAGTGTGCAATCACAGCAGCAAGATTTGTTACCTGTTGCCACAAGAAAAGGGCAACCAGTGAAGAGCAAACGGCATTTTAAATACAACCTATTTTTTATTGTTTATTTAACTTTTGTTTATTATCTAGTTCATTTGCTTTGGCAATGTAAACATGTGTTTCCCATGCCAATAAATCCTCTTAAATTGAATTGAAATTGAATGAAAGAGAGAGTGTGAGAGAGTGTAAGAGAGAGAGAGAGATTGAGAGAGAGAGAGTGAGAGCAAGGGCCTGTAGAGAGGTGTCACCTGTGATAGAGAAATTGAGTATTTACCTGATGTATTCGATATTAACGGTTAAACAATTATAATTAACTAATAGTAAGACATTTCTGTTCTCCTCATGCTGTGTCTTTATGGTCTCCACTCCCTGCAGCGAACCTGGGCGTATGGGTCACTAGAGAAGGCTTGAGCTGACAAACAAGTTAAAGACTGCATTCCATAGACAAGATGTGGTCGGTGTAACCTAGATAGCCTGGAAGAGTTTAGAACAATCCCTTATTGTTCTAATCATCCTGGCATCTGGGAAACTAAGAAGGGGTCAGGTTAAAACAGCACTGGGTTTGGATGACCAAAAGGATGAACCCAGGATGGCTTATGGTGCCACCCAAACTGCATGGGAGGGGTGGAACCAGCCATGACTAAGCATTCTTAGTGTCAGCTATATAAAGAACTTTGTCTGTAAAGGTTAGGCTACTCGGCCCAACAGTCAAGAGTGCTGGGTTGACTAGACTCATTATTGCAATAATTAATCGATTTTAAATAAAGATGAGTATTTGAAGAAATGACAATGTAGTTTGAATTTCCACGACACACCGCATCCTACCCTGATGTCGGTAAACGACCAGACCGGAACGAAACTCTACTAGAAGATTCACTCTGTGTGTGTGTGTGTGTGTGTGTGTGTGTGTGTGTGTGTGTGTGTGTGTGTGTGTGTGTGTGTTTCCTCATCATCAATCATCATCCCCAGCCCTCTGTACCTACATGTATCCATTTACCCAGCCAGTCCACTGTGTGTGTGGGGGTGGTAATGCAAGGATGTGCTGCAATGATGTTACCATGGGGAAGCATGCCGTGTGTCGTTTAATTACAGCACTAGGCCTGGTGCGGTCTCCTGGGACACAAACACACACCTGTCACTGGGTAGATTGTATGCACACATTATCAATTATTCACTCTCAGATAGGGACAGCAGGTTCCCTTTGAGTAACCAATAGTGTTTAACCAGGACCTGTGGTCACACAAACACACACACACACACACACACACACACTGTAGAAATACAGGTATCTGGGGACCCAGCCAGTACATAGGGAAATCCATTGGTTAGACTGGATAAAAGGGTGTCAAACAGTGGAGGCTGGTGAGGGGAGGGAGGATTGCTCATAATAATGGCTGAGACGGAGCTAATGGAATGGCATCAAACACATAGAAACCACTTATTCTGCTCCAGCCATTACCATGAGCCCGTCCTCCCCAATTAAAGCGCCACCAACCTCCTGTGGTGTCAAAATCATTTTGCCCCGCGGGCTGCAATTGGTCTTCACCGACCAAAAATGGATTGTACTTCCTTGCCATCAAAATTAGAAAAATATTGTCCTCTGTCCTTCACTTTTGGAACAGAGAGAAGCTGGAAGGTGAGAAGAGACTATAGGTCCATTATAATTTCTACACCGTTTCGATTTAGTTTTAGCCATTTCAATGTCCACTGAGAATGTTCTTTATTTATTATATTATAATTTCTCTACTCAAACCCCCGCTGGCCTTAACTTTGACAGATGCAGACTAGAGGGTAATGTGTTCTTGTTCCATAATGATTGATCCTCTATGATTACCACACAAATGGAATGGCTATGAAAACGGATTCCTTACCAACCACAGGTCATACGTACACAATGCTATTATACTATACTGTGTAAATCTAATCTACCCTGTGGTGTGTGTGTGTGTGTGTGTGTGTGTGTGTGTGTGTGTGTGTGTGTGTGTGTGTGTGTGTGTGTGTGTGTGTGTGTGTGTGTGTGTGCGCGTCTGACCACAGGCTTAACACGACACAATGACAATAGCATCGAGTTAGGGAACAGAGGAAGCAACGTCAAGCTGCAGCTATTAATAGACAACACCTTGAATAAAACAATGTCCCTCCCTGGGATTTCAATTCTGGCCATCACATGGATCCATCGAGGCTGTTCTAAGACAGGTTCACAAGGTTCACACACACACACACACACACGCACACACACGCACACACACACACACACACACACACACACACACACACACACACACACACACACACACACACACACACACACACGCACACCCAAACACACACACACATACACATACACATACACATACACTCAACCTGTTTCCATAGAGCTTTCATCTCTCTCTCTGGCCGTCTTCTCTTTTCGTGGATGAGATAGCTTTTCAGCTGTCCTAATTTCAACAGCAACAGGAGAATAGAACAGAAGAATGCAAATGTGTTCCATTGTTATTTACACAGTCAACCAGTTTCATTATCATATCACATCCGGCAGACATGCCAAAAACTGTCTTATGGTAGAAAGAAAAGCAGCATTGTTGTATTTCATTTCATTTACACTGATGAAATAAATATGATGTATTTCATATCTGGATAGTGTCTATGGATTGGCCTATGCGGAATCACTGTTTGACTGAATGGGGCTTGGTGGTACGATACAGAACAAAACCATACTAATACCTATCGGCTATGTTCAATGACTGTATAAATGAATGGACAAAGCCAACGATCACGTGACACCATTCATTCCTATGTGAAGACTCAATAGCACATTGAAGCCAAATGAAGTCGGTTAAAATGGCGTCTCATGGAGACATAACATTCACAGTTTGAGCTACTCCAGGAAGTGACGTTGCAGGCTATATTTCACAGAGGTTTAGATGGTACAATGATTCTGTGCACTATACTACCCCATTTTGTCACAAACTGAAATTAGGCATACTATTTTAGCAACCAGGAAATGGCAAGAGCAATTTCTGCATAATGCAACTTTAAAATAATTGATTCACTTTAGCAATAACAGCCAGAAGATGGTGTGTTTGGGGTGAGGGGGCTTGGACTTTGGGGAGCTTGTAAGTAACAATTGAGCTTTTCTTTACAAATCTGCATAATTATTTAGGTTAATTCAATGGGTAATAGATGGACCATTGAGAGGGCCATTGTCTTGTGAATAATATGCCTGCCACCGCTTAAGAGAATAAATTAACGTTACTTATCATTGTTATTACAAAGCCAGTCGACAGATGCAGAAAGACAGAGAACTGAATGCAAGACGTCATCTCATCTCCGAGAGAAAGACGAGTTCCAGGAACAGAAGAGAAGAAGGAGCTCTACACGTGGGTAGTTTCGAGCAGATCTATAGTTTGTGTTGAATGCAAGATGTCATCTTTGAAACAGACAGACTGGTCCCTGGAAGAGAGAAGAGAAGAGAAGGACTGCCTACACATGGGTAGTTTTGAGAGACAACAGCATTTCTGTTTGAATGCAGTCAAGCCTGGGCTTCTATGTTCTCTCAGTGATACTATTTCTGTGGCAGCTGTGCTAGATGCTTGCTGAGCCACAGCCTAGTCTAGAGGGAAGGGAAGGGAAAACCATCCTCTATCCTTCTCTCTGAAGTCCCTTCAGAGTCAGTTCATTCGCAGCAACCTGCCGTCACTGCAGTCTTGAAGAATAGGCTCCACATCACGCTGAGCTACTGGAAGAAAAGCAATCCACCGGAAAATGACATCTTCGACGACAGTGAGCCAAGCAGTCCTCTGTGTTAATCCACTGTCTGTGGTGGTAATGGAACATAATGGCCAATGCAACATCTTGCAACAAAAGTAAATGCACACCTAGGGTCAGTTTCCCAGACCGGAAATCTCCATTGAAAGTGCGTTTTAGGCCTAATCAGCATGTGGGAAAACCAGCCCCTAAAATGTACATTATTGCTTACATTTTCCATCCAAGAGGTATGCATAAGATAAGGGCTTATGTATAAGAACATGTGTCCCCTCAATCATTTAGAGCCACAGTGGCCCACTCATCTCTAGGCTCTCAATATGACTGATGTATGTCCTTTCCATGACTCATGTCCAGCCAGGTGGCCATGTTTAAAATACGACACAAATACGACACAATTGCACACAAGGTCCAACCGAAACTTGACTTCCACTTTTAACCCAACTCCTCTGAACTGGAGAAGTGGTGGTGGTGGTGGTGGGGGGGGGGCACATTGGGCGCCTGTTGTGGAGGGTTAACTGTCTTGCTCAAGGGCATAACAACATATTTTTCACCTAGTCAGCTCGGGGATTCAGACTAGCTATTTTTCACTTACTGGCCCAACACTAAACGCTAGGATAAGTTGTCTGAGAGGTTAAGAGGGCCAGGGCATTACAGCTCCCTGACTGACAGCAGTAATATGACCCTTTCAAGACCCCTCTCTCCTTCTCCCTCCTTAAGTGGTCAATTAGGCATTAAGAGCACCCGCCAGGAGATGACCCAAGGCTTCTGGATTGCCGATAAGTAAGTCCACTACAGGAGTTCTGAGTAAATATGGGTTTCACTTGGCTTGATCTGAGGAGTAGCAATCACATCACAAGACAACAAGGCCTTTAGGAAGATAACCCAAATAACCCTAAATCCATACAAGGGAGTATTTTTATTGCTCATTGTGTATTCATTTATTCTGTTACTATATATTCTTCTATAATTATTAGCATTTTATTTGTGTATTTTCCATTGTTGGGATGGGCCCGTAATTTCTATTTAAATCTACATCTGTTGTTTACGAAGCATGTGACAATTCAAATGCAATTTGATTTGAAAGAGGAGCATAACGCAGCAAGGCAAACGATAGCTAATGGTATCTCACAACTGTATCTCACAAAATGTCATACGATATTAACTTGGGCCATTGAAATATTAGAGCTTCCTTCTTTTAAGAGAGAATTTTAAGTGGACAAATGCAAAGTTTCCTACACACTTATCTGGCTTCCTATAACTCCTTAAAATGCTGACGGGCTCATTCTCTGCCATGGTCACCTCTGTATTCTCTGAGCACCAAAAAATGCCCTTATAAGAATATCCTGAATAGCCTGGATCAGCACTTTAACACTGTATTTCCTGTCAACCACAGAGTGATCACAATACATGACTGGGAGTTGCCGGTCTCCTTTGGGGCTGTGCTCCCATCCCAAATGGGACCCTATTCCCTATTTAGTGCACTACGTTTGACCGGACCCGAAGGTCTCTGGTCAAAAGTAGTGCAATAAATAAGAAATAGGGTCCCATTTGGGGTGCAACCCTGGTCTCCTTTGGGACTCGTTATTAGAGTGGGAGTCAAAAAGGCCCACACAGTGATAGGCATCCTGACTCGGTGTGCCTTTCTCATGGTAAACAGGTTGAGATTGGCCCAGCTTTGTGCTGCTATAATACAGCATCTGCTTTATAGCATGGAAAAAATGCATTGTCCCCCGGGGGAAGAGAAAGGGACCATTGATGGTGACCGTGGTCGCAGGGGCTTTGACTGTGACTAGGGTTGCAAAGGGGCTATATTACTGGAAACTTTTGAAGTTTACCATTAAACTACCAGAATTTTGGTCACTTTCAAGTATGTAATTTATCACAAGACATTTAGTGGCCCTTTTGGGTACTTCAGATTATCACAGGTGTCTGTAATTATCTCTGGACCTCCGTGTGGCCTCACATGTTAAATATATAACATGATCCAACACAATTATTTTAAAATGAAACATAAAATGAAATTACAAACCTGTAAAACATTATTCTAAAAATAGTGTTTAATATGAGGGTTTTAGCATGAAACGTTATATATTTCTTACGCCCTTTAATTTATTTTACTATGTCAATATGTCTTTGTTATAAATGTTTTGACCACAAACTGGCGGCAGCTATGAAAAAAAGTAAATAGTTGGAAGAGTTGCAGAGCTCATTTAAAATAACGCTGTTGTTGATTAGATGTTTTCATCATTAATTAGGCTATTTTCTCTTGAACCATATGGTCTATCTACTAGAAACTCATAGACAATATGGACAAAGATATAAAGATAAATACTATATACAGTGCCTTCAGAAAGTATTCACACCCCTTGGTTTTTTCAATTGTTTGGGGTTACAGCCTGAATTTAAAATGGATAAAAAATCAAATAAAATGTCACTGGCCTACACACAATATCTCATAATGTCAAAGTGGAAAGATATATTTTGAAACGTTTACAAATGAATTAAAAATGAAAAGCTCGAATGTCTTGAGTCAATTAGTGTTCCACCCCTTTGTTATGGCAGGCATACATAAGTTCAGGAGTAAAAATGTGCTTAATAAGTTGCATAATAAGTTGCATGGACTTACTGTGTGCAATAATAGTGCTTAAAACCTCTCTAGGGTACGTGGGACGGTAGCGTCCCACCTGGCCAACATGCAGTGAAATTGCAGAGCGCCAAATTCAAATACAGAAATACTGATTATAAAAATTCAGAAAACATACAAGTGTTATACATAGGTTTAAAAATTAACTTCTTGTGAATCCAACCACGGTGTCAGATTTCAAAAAGGCTTTACGGCGAAAGAATACCATGCAATTATTTGAGAACATCGCCCAGCAGACAAATCATTACAAACAGTAACCAGCCAAGTAGAAGAGTTACACAAGTCAGAAATAGAGCTAAAATTAATCACTTACCTTTGATGATCTTCATATGGTTGCACTCAGAAGACATTCATTTACTCAATAAATGTTTGTTTTGTTCGATAAAGCCTCTCTTTATATCCAAAAACCTAATTTTTGTTTGCTCGTTTTCTTCAGTAATCCACAGGCTCAAACGCAGTCACAACAGGCAGACAAAAAATCCAAATTGTATCCGTAAAGTAGAAACATAGAAACATGTCAAACGATGTTTATATTCAATCCTCAGGTTGTTTTTAGCCTAAATAATTTATCATATTTCAACCAGACAATAACGTTGTCAATATAAAAGGTAAACAAGAAAGGCGCTCTCTCGGGATCGCGCATGAAAAAGCTCTGTGACACGGCAGGGCCCACTCATTCAGTCTGCTCTTACTCCCTCATTTTTCAGAATACAAGCCTGAAACCATTTCTAAAGACTGTTGACATCTAGTGGAAGGCATGGGAACTGCAATTTGAGTCCTAAGTCAATGGATACTGTAATGGCATTGAATAGAAAACTACAAAAATAAAAAAAATCCTACTTCCTGGTTGGATTTTTCTCAGGATATCGCCTGCCAAATCAGTACTCACAGACATTATTTTAACAGTTCTGGAAACGTTAGCTTCTCCTAGCTTCTGGGCCTGAGTAGCAGGCAGTTTACTTTGGGCACGCTTTTCATCCGGAAGTGAAAATAGTGCCCCCTACCCTAGAGATTAACATGATTTTTGAATGACTACTGTACCTCATCTCTGTACCCCACAGATACAATTATTTGTAAGGTCCCCCAGTCGAGCAGTGTATTTCAAACACAGATTTAACCACAAAGACCAGGGAGGTTTTCCAATGCCTCTCAAAGAAGTGCCCCTATTTGTAGTGTGGTAAAATATAAATAGCAGACATTGAATATTAAATACACTTGATTTAAGTATGCTCTCTCTAATTCTCTCTTTCTCTCTTTCTTTCTCTCTCTCGGAGGACCTGAGCCCTATGACCATGCCTCAGGACTACCTGGCATGATGACTCCTTGCTGTCCCCAGTCCACCTGGCTGTGCTGCTGCTCCAGTTTCAACTGTTCTGCCTGTGATTATTATTATTTGACCATGCTGGTCATTTATGAACATTTGAACATCTTGGCCATGTTCTGTTATAATCTCCACCCGGCACAGCCAGAAGAGGCCACCCCACATAGCCTGGTTCCTCTCTAGGTTTCTTCCTAGGATTTGGCCTTTCTAGGGAGTTTTTCCTAGCCACCGTGCTTCTACACCTGCATTGCTTGCTGTTTGGGGTTTTAGGCTGGGTTTCTGTACAGCACTTTGAGATATCAGCTGATGTAAGAAGGGCTATATAAATACATTTGATTTGATTTGACTTGGGATTGTGTATCACCCAGTCACCACAAAGATACAAACATCCTTTCTAACTCAGTTGCCGGAGAGGAAGGAAACCGCTCAGGGATTTCACCATGAGGACAATTGTGACTTTAAAACAGTTAAATGGTTTAATGGGTTTAATGGTTTCACTTGGCTTGATCTGAGGAATAGCAATCACATCACAAAACAACAAGGACTTTAGGAAGAGAACCCAAATAACCCTAAATCCATACAAAGGAGTATTTTTAACTCACAATCAAAACAGGTACATGTGACACTAAGGCTGCTAATCATTTAACTACATGGGTTTTTGTTGCTCCTGCTAAGCTGTCTGTCACATGTTGTTTGAGGGCTTTCAGCTCCATGATTTGTTAACTCATTGAGCGAGACAATCCCAAAGGATCAGAGTGTCTCTGGATTCATGTTCCAGGAACACCTGTCATGGTTAGAATAAACTGAACTGAAGTAAAGCCTTAGTATTCCAAAAAGGAAAAGTAATAGCATCTCCAATAAAAGATTGCAACAACTGAACCGAAGAAACATCAAGATCTTTAAAACAACCTTTTCAGTGCAGACCTACTGAATTTGGAGGAGGGGGGGTGTATCTGTACTAGCTGGTTTTGAATTGACTAAGAAACCCTTTTGGAGAACGTGATGGTTTTAAATTTATATATCAAACTGAAGCCTCAGGAGGCTTAGGAGCTGTAATCGTAGAAAACTGAGGATGGATCAACAACATTGTAATTACTCCACAGTTGTAGTGACTACTCCAGAATTGTTAGATTACTTGTTAGATATTACTGCAGTTGGAACACAAGCACTTCGCTACACTCGCAATAACATCTCCTAACCATGTGTATGTGACCAATAACATTTGATTTGACTTGGTTTCGACAATACTAACCTAATTGACAGAGTGAAAAGAAGGAAACCTGTACAGAATACAAATATTCCAAAACATGCATCCTGTTTGCAACAAGGAACTAAAGTGATACTGCAAAAACTGTGGCAAAGCAAATCCCTTTGGGTAATGAATACAAAGTGTTATGTTCGCGGCAAATCCAACACAACACATTACTGAGTACCACTCTTCATATTTTCAACCATATTGGTGGCTGCATTATGTTATGGGAGTGCTTTTTCCGAGCTAAGCACAGGCAAAACGAGGTTCAGACTGCTTTCCACCAGACACGGGGAGGTGAATTCACCTTTCAGCAGGACAATAACCTAAGACGCAAGGCCAAATCTACACTGGAGTTGCTTACCAAGAAGACAGTGAATGTTCCCGAGTGGCCGAGTTAAAGTTTTGACTTAAATCTACTTGAAAATCTATGGAAAGACCTGAAAATGGTTGTTTAGCAATGATCATCAACCAAGAATCTTGAAAAGAATAAAGGGCAAATGTTGCCCAATTCAGGTGTGGAAATGTCTTAGAGACATACCCAGAAAGATTCACAGCTGTAATTACTGTCAAAAGTGCTTCTGCAAAGTATTGACTCAGGGGTGTGAACAGCGGCAAATTTTAGCATGTAAATCCTGGTGGGGCAAACACTTTTTTTCTGGGGGATGCATGCCAGCAAAGCCACAATATAACAAAACAAAACACAACACTAAACAATACATTAATTGCACTATAACGGGGACAAACGGTGCCCACAAACTGTTAGGGCCTACATAAAGCTGTCCATACTGCAGTCCCAACAACTTTCCACTGCTGCTGACAGTGAAACAGTTCATTCAGGCTCATTTACTGCTTTAAAAAAACATAGCTGATATGGCTGACTTGCTTAAACAAATGTGGTTTCTACTTACAATTGAGATGTACAAACTATGGCACAAGAGGACGACAAGCGGATAAGAGGCGATCCATGATTTCTAATAAGACATTAATGAGCGAGCTAGGACAGACATAGTCAATATAACTATTTATTAAGCACTTTTGAAATGTAAAGCGACAGAATTCAGAACATGGGCTGTTCTTACAAGTCAGAACCGTAGGATAAATAAAGGGGGCATATTAGCAGACAATTAACCTCTTACAATATTCAATGGTTACATTTCTCTAAAACAGTTTATACTGTAGGCTACATGTGCACCCCCAAGTCAGAACAGTAGGCGAAATTAAGAGGCAAAAATAGACCAAATTATTAGGTTTAGGCATGTGGGCTACTAACAGCTTACTACACAACATACATTTAGTATTACTTTCTTAGCTACAGCATACATATCTCCCTGGCATATAACATAATTTATGCAGTAGCATACAATACATTTTTGGACTCACCTTGTTGTGCTGTGCTCACTTGAACAGGAAGGTGGCGTGGCGGTCCAAATATTGTCATCAAACTTTAACATCAAAGTCTGGCATTCCCTGGATTTCTGGTGCTTTCAAGACAACTGGGAACTCAGAAAAAAACTAATTTGAATCATGATAACGTCAGTGATCTTCAGGTTGTAGCTCTAGAAAGAGGCCCGAGTTCCCGACTTACAATTCCGAGTTGGATGACCATTCAAAACTAATTTTCCCAGTCAAAGCTAGTTCCCAGTTGCTAGTTCCCAGTTGTCTTGAACTCACTGAAGTCAGATTTCCCAGTTTCAATTTAACAGTTGTTTTGAGCATGAAAAAAATGGAAAAGAGATCCTTAAACCCAGAATTGGGGCCACGCACCCACTCCACTGAATAGCAGGCTAGTGATTGCTTTCTGTTAGCCACTGATTCCTACCAAATCACTCATTGTTGAATTTGCAATTTCCAGCTTGTTGGGTAATGTTTATGTCCAATGGCCGAAGAGCACCGATATGTTTCATCTATAATTTCCCATCATTATTTCTCTTCATATGACAAGGATTAAAAAGGATTTTCCAGTAGATTATCGACTTGATTCATGATGATGACTGCTAGCTAAGATTTTGAAAGTATGATGTTGAAAAACTGAGTTTAAATGTATTTGGCTAAGGTGTATGTAAACCTCCGACTTTCCGAAGTTTACATACAACTTAGCCAAATACATTTAAACTCAGTTTCACAATTTCTGACATTTAATCATAGTAAAGATTCCCTGTCATAGGTCAGTTAGGATCACCACTTTATTTTAAGAATTGTGAAATGTCAGAATAATAGTAGAGAGAATGATTTATTTCAGCTTTTATTTCTTTCTTCACATTCCCAGTGGGTCAGAAGTTTACATACACTCAAATAGTATTTGGTAGCATTGCCTTTAAATTGTTTAACTCGGGTAGCCTTCCACAAGCTTCCCACAATAAGTTGGGTGAATTTTGGCTCATTCCTCGTGACAGAGCTGGTGTAACTGAGTCAGGTTTATAGGCCCCCTTGCTCGCACATGCTTTTTCAGTTCTGCCCACAACTTTTCTATAGGATTAGGGTCAGGGCTTTCTGGTGGCCACTCTAATACCATGACTTTGTTGTCCTTAAGCCATTTTGCCACAACATTATGCTTGGGGTCATTGTCCATGTAGAAGACCCATTTGCGACCAAGCTTTAACTTCATGACGGATGTCTTGAGATGTTGCTTCAATATATCCACATAATTTCCCCACCTCATGATGCCATCTATTTTGTGAAGTGCACCAGTCCCTCCTGCAGCAAAGCACCCCCACAACATGATGCTGCCACCCCCATGCTTCATGGTTGGGATGGTATTCTTTGGCTTGCAAGCCTCCCTCTTTTTCCTCCAGCATCTTCACAAGGTCCTTTGCTGTTGTTCTGGGTTTGATTTGCACTTTTCGCACCAAAGTACGTTCATCTCTAGGAGACAGAAAGCGCCTCCTTCCTGATATGATGTCTGCGTGGTCCCATGGTGTTTATACTTGCGTACTATTGTTTGTACAGATGAACGTGAACCAGATTTGTGGAGGTCTACAATTTTTTTTCTGAGGTCTTGGCTGATTTCTTTTGATTTTCCCATGATGTCAAGCAAAGAGGCACTGAGTTTGAAGGTAGGCCTTGAAATACATCCACAGGTACACATCCAACTGACTCAGAAGATTCTAAAGCCATGACATCATTTTCTGGAATTTTCCAATCTGTTTAAAGGCACAGTCAACTTAGTGTATATAAACTTCTGACACACTGGAATTGTGATACAGTGAAATAATCTGTCTGTAAACAATTGTTGGGGAAATGACTTGTGTCATGCACACAGTAGATGTCCTAACCGACTTGCCAAAACTATAGTTAACAAGAAGTTTGTGGAGTGGTTGAAACACTTAGGTTGGAGTCATTAAAACCCGTTTATGTAAACTTCCGACTTCAACTGTATTTAATCCATTTTGAAATCAGGTTGTAACATAACAAAATAACAAAATGAGGAATAATTACAACGGTATGAATACTTTCTGAAGGCACTGTATTAATCTTTTTATTTTATTTTTTAAGTTAGTCAAGTATTGTCATGTATTGTCATTATGTCTTGTTCCTATTCTTTCTCTTCACTCCGTCTCCCTCTGCTGGTCGTATTAGGTTACCTTCTCTTCCTCTCCTTCCCCCAGCTGTTCCTCATCTTCTCTAACTACCTCGTTCACCCTTTTCCCACCTGTTCCCTTTTTTCCCTCTGATTAGGTCTCTATTTCTCTCTCTGTTCCTGCTTCTGTCTTTGTCAGATTCTCGTTTGATTTTCTCATGCCAGAACCAAACTATCGTCTCGTTTGCTTCACCCTTGTCCTGTCCTGTCGGTATCTGCCTTATCATCTGATGCTACGTGTGATCAGGTACCTCTGTCCTCTACGACCCGCGCCTACCCAGAGAGACCAGCAGTCTGTCGCCGCTAACCCAGCTATTCTCCTCTGCTGCTAAGAAGGGGGACTCTTCTGTGAATATCAGAAGGACTTTATGATTAATTTGTCGCCCTCTCTGCGGGTTGTCTATTTTGCCATTATATACATCTGAAGAGGATCTATGTCTTCCCTGTGTTTTGACATTAAAGGACTCTGTTTTTGTCAAACCGCTTTTGGGTCCTCACTCACGTGCATAACAGAAGAATCTGACCAAGAATGGACCCAGCGACTTCGGATCCTCTCCACTCAGCCGTCGAGATCCAGGGAGCGATGCTAGGCAGACACGAGCAGGAATTGTCTGCTGCTCGACATGCCGTTGAGACCCTGGCCGCCCAAGTCTCCGACCTCACAGAACAGATTCACCATCTCCGCCTCGATCCACCGGCCACTTCCAGGGCTTTCGAATCTCCGGAGCCCAGAATCAATAACCCGCCGTGTTACTCTGGGGAGCCCACTGAATGCTGCTCGTTCCTCACCCAGTGTGATATTGTGTTTTCTCTCCAGCCCAACACTTACTCCAGGAGCACAGCTCGTATCGCCTACGTCATATCTCTCCTTACTGGACGGGCTTGTGAGTGGGGCACGGCAATCTGGGAGGCGAGGGCTGAGTGTACTAACCAGTATCAGGACTTTAAGGAGGAGATGATACAGGTTTTTGATCGTTCTGTTTTTGGGGAGGAAGCTTCCAGGGTCCTGTCTTCCTTATGTCAAGGTAATCGATCCATAACAGATTACTCTATTGAGTTTCGCACTCTTGCTGCCTCCAGTGACTGGAACGAGCCGGCTTTGCTCGCTCGTTTTCTGGAGGGTCTCCGCGCGGAGGTAAAGGATGAGATTCTCTCCCGGGAGGTTCCTTCCAGCGTGGATTCCTTGATTGAACTCGCTATTCGCATAGAGCGACGGGTTAATCTTCGTCACCGAGCTCGTGGAAAGGAGCTCGCGTTCTCCGTTGCCCCCCTCTCCGCATCACTACCATCTTCCTCCGCCGGCTCGGGTGCTGAGCCTATGCAGCTGGGGGGTATCCGCATCTCGACTAAGGAGAGGGAACGGAGAATCACCAACCGCCTCTGTCTCTATTGCGGTTCCGCTGGTCATTTTGTCACTTCATGTCCAGTAAAAGCCAGAGCTCATCAGTAAGCGGAGGGCTACTGGTGAGCGCTACTACTCTGGTCTCTCCTTCAAGATCCTGCACTACCTTGTCGGTCCATCTACGCTGGACCGGTTCGTCAGCTTCCTGCAGTGCCTTGATAGACTCTGGGGCGGAGTGCTGTTTTATGGACGAGACCTGGGCTCGGGAACATGACATTCCTCTCAGACAGTTAAGGGAGCCCACGGCCTTGTTCGCTTTGGATGGTAGTTCTCTCCCCAGGATTCAGCGTGAGACGCTACCTTTAACCCTCACTGTCTCTGGTAATCATAGCGAAACCCTTTCTTTTTAAATTTTTCGTTCACCTTTTACACCTGTTGTTTTGGGCCATCCCTGGCTAGTTTGTCATAATCCTTCTATTAATTGGTCTAGTAATTCTATCCTCTCCTGGAACGTCTCTTGTCATGTGAAATGTTTAATGTCTGCTATCCCTCCTGTTTCCTCTGTCTCTTCTTCACAGGAGGAGCCTGGTGATTTGACGGGGGTGCCGGAGGAATATCACGATCTGCGCACGGTGTTCAGTCGGTCCAGGGCCACCTCTCTTCCTCCGCACCGGTCGTATGATTGTAGTATTGATCTCCTTCCGGGAACCACTCCCCCCCGGGGTAGACTATACTCTCTGTCGGCTCCCGAACGTAAGGCTCTCGAAGATTATTTGTCTGTAGCTCTTGACGCCGGTACCATAGTCCCCTCCTCCTCTCCCGCCGGAGCGGGGTTTTTTTTTGTTAAGAAGAAGGACGGGTCCCTGCGCCCCTGCATAGATTATCGAGGGCTGAATGACATAACAGTGAAGAATCGTTATCCGCACCCTCTTATGTCTTCAGCCTTCGAGATCCTGCAGGGAGCCAGGTTTTTCACTAAGTTGGACCTTCGTAACGCTTACCATCTCGTGCGCATCAGGGAGGGGGACGAGTGGAAAACGGCGTTTAACACTCCGTTAGGGCACTTTGAATACCGGGTTCTTCCTTTCGGCCTCGCTAACGCTCCAGCTGTCTTTCAGGCATTAGTCAATGACGTCCTGAGAGACATGCTGAACATCTTTGTTTTCGTTTACCTTGACGATATCCTGATTTTTTCACCGTCACTCCAGATTCATGTTCAGCACGTTCGACGTGTCCTCCAGCGCCTTTTAGAGAATTGTCTTTTTGTGAAGGCTGAGAAGTGCACTTTTCATGCCTCCTCCGTCACATTTCTCGGTTCTGTTATTTCCGCTGAAGGCATTAAGATGGATCCCGCTAAGGTCCAAGCTGTCATTGATTGGCCCGTTCCTAAGTCACGCGTCGAGCTGCAGCGCTTTCTCGGCTTCGCGAATTTCTATCGTCGTTTCATCCGTAATTTCGGTCAGGTGGCAGCTCCTCTCACAGCCCTTACTTCTGTCAAGACGTGCTTTAAGTGGTCCGTTTCCGCCCAGGGAGCTTTTGATCTCCTCAATAATCGTTTTATATCCGCACCTATCCTTGTTACACCTGACGTCTCTAGACAGTTCGTTGTCGAGGTTGACGCGTCAGAGGTGGGCGTGGGAGCCATTCTTTCTCAGCGCTCCCTCTCTGACGACAAGGTCCACCCTTGCGCGTATTTTTCTCATCGCCTGTCGCCGTCGGAACGTAACTATGTTGTGGGAAACCGCGAACTGCTCGCCATCCGCTTAGCCCTAGGCGAATGGCGACAGTGGTTGGAGGGGAGTTCCTTTTGTCGTTTGGACTGACCAAAGGAACCTTGAGTACATCCGTTCTGCCAAACGACTTAATGCGCGTCAGGCTCGTTGGGCGCTGTTTTTCGCTCGTTTCGAGTTCGTAATTTCTTATCGTCCGGGCTCTAAGAACACCAAGCCTGATGCTTTATCTCGTCTCTTCAGTTCTTCAGTAGCCTCCACTGACCCCGAGGGGATTCTCCCTGAGGGGCGTGTTGTCGGGTTGACTGTCTGGGGAATTGAGAGGCAGGTAAAGCAAGCACTCACTCACACTCCGTCGCCGCGCGCTTGTCCTAGGAACCTTCTTTTCGTTCCCGTTCCTACTCGTCTGGCCGTTCTTCAGTGGGCTCACTCTGCCAAGTTAGCCGGCCACCCCGGCGTTCGGGGTACGCTTTCTTCCATTCGCCAGCGTTTTTGGTGGCCCACTCGGGAGCATGACACGCGTCGTTTTGTGGCTGCTTGTTCGGTCTGCGCGCAGACTAAGTCCGGTAACTCCCCTCCTGCCGGCCGTCTCAGACCGCTTCCCATTCCCTCTCGACCGTGGTCTCACATCGCCTTAGATTTTATCACCGGACTGCCTTCGTCAGCGGGGAAGACTGTTATTCTTACGGTTGTCGATAGGTTCTCTAAGGCGGCTCATTTTATTCCCCTCGCTAAGCTCCCTTCTGCTAAAGAAACGGCACAAATCATCATCGAGAATGTTTTCAGAATTCATGGCCTTCCGTCAGACGCCGTTTCGGACAGGGGTCCGCAATTCACGTCTCAATTTTGGAGGGAGTTTTGCAGACTATGGGAGGGAGCCAATCAGACTATTGGTCGCATCTTACGCAGTCTTTCTTTTCGTAACCCTGCGTCTTGGTCAGAACAGCTCCCCTGGGCAGAATACGCCCACAACTCGCTTCCTTCGTCTGCGACCGGGCTATCTCCTTTTCAGAGTAGCCTCGGGTACCAGCCTCCGCTGTTCTCGTCTCAGTTCGCCGAGTCCAGCGTTCCCTCCGCTCAGGCTTTTGTCCAACGTTGCGAGCGCACCTGGAAGAGGGTCAGGTCTGCACTTTGCCGTTATAGGGCGCAGACTGTGAGAGCCGCTAATAAGCGTAGAACTAAGAGTCCTAGATATTGTCGCGGTCAGAGAGTTTGGCTCTCCACTCAGAACCTTCCCCTTAAGACAGCTTCTCGCAAGTTGACCCCGCGGTTCATTGGTCCGTTCCGTATTTCTCAGATCATTAATCCTGTCGCAGTGCGACTTCTTCTTCCGCGATATCTTCGTCGCGTCCACCCGGTCTTCCATGTCTCCTGTGTTAAGCCCGTTCTTCGCGCCCCTGCTCGTCTCCCCCCCCCCCCCATCCTTGTCGAGGGCGCACCTATCTACAGGGTCCGTAAGATTTTGGACATGCGTCCTCGGGGCCGTGGTCATCAGTACCTAGTGGATTGGGAGGGGTACGGTCCTGAGGAAAGGAGTTGGGTTCCCTCTCGGGACGTGCTGGACCGTTCGCTGATCGATGATTTCCTCCGTTGCCGCCAGGTTTCCTCCTCGAGTGCGCCAGGAGGCGCTTGGTGAGTGGGGGGGTACTGTCATGTATTGTCATTATGTCTTGTTCCTGTTCTTTCTCTTCACTCCGTCTCCCTCTGCTGGTCGTATTAGGTTACCTTCTCTTCCTCTCCTTCCCCCAGCTGTTCCTCATCTTCTCTAACTACCTCGTTCACCCTTTTCCCACCTGTCCCCTTTTTTCCCTCTGATTAGGTCTCTATTTCTCTCTCTGTTCCTGCTTCTGTCTTTGTCAGATTCTCGTTTGATTTTCTCATGCCAGAACCAAACTATCGTCTCGTTTGCTTCACCCTTGTCCTGTCCTGTCGGTATCTGCCTGTTCATCTGATGCTACGTGTGATCAGGTACCTCTGTCCTCTACGACCCGCGCCTACCCAGAGAGACCAGCAGTCTGTCGCCGCTAACCCAGCTATTCTCCTCTGCTGCTAAGAAGGGGGACTCTTCTGTGAATATCAGAAGGACTTTATGATTAATTTGTCGCCCTCTCTGCGGGTTGTCTATTTTGCCATTATATACATCTGAAGAGGATCTATGTCTTCCCTGTGTTTTGACATTAAAGGACTCTGTTTTTGTTAAACCGCTTTTGGGTCCTCACTCACGTGCATAAGAAGTATAAATGACCAACGTTACCATAGATTGCCATAGATTCTGGTAAATGTTGTAAATTACCGGTAGCTTTGCAACCCTAACCGTGACACAGGCTGGTCAGTGCTGGTGGGTGGTGGTGGACCGACCGCCCTGCACACAGCCTCCAAAGTAGATTCAGTGTTTAGGAATGAGACCGTGCCAGATAATTGGGATTCAAATGGCAAGAGGCCAAGAGAAAAAAACGTCAATGATAAGTTCAATAAAAAATTGTTCTCATGGCTATGATGGCCCCATCTTACAACAGCTCAACGTCAGTGAGAAGACTGACTCAGAGTCGAAACAATTATCATAGGACCACAGGTGGACAGGGAAACATCATGTCCAACACTGTATTTTATATACTACAGGTCCTCACAACAGGCTATGTAACACCGACCTCTAACAGGTCTCAGTACAGCGTTACCAAGAGTGCTCTGCTCTAGTCTGACTAAAACTGCTGCAGAGAGCTCTGTCTGGAGGAAGGGTAGATGGGAAAGAGAGACTACACAGAGAGTGTGTGTGACAGAGAGAGAGAGAGAGAGAGAGAGAGAGAGAGAGAGAGAGAGAGAGAGAGAGAGAGAGAGCCTTGGTTGGCCTTCAACATTTAGAGCATGGCAGGCTTGCACTCTGTGACACTAAAGGCGTCCGTCCACATGCTTCCCAGCTGAAACAATTCAGTAGATTTGTGCATATATTGTGACAACATTTTGTAACATGGACAGTCGAGTGCTGGATGCAGGGATGGATGGAGGGACGTATGGATGGAGGGACGGACGGATGGAGGGACGGATGGATAGAGATAATGGATAGAGGAGGGATGAATGGTATCATGGTGCCGGCACAACAAGCCACTTAACGCTGTTCTGTTTACCGGATCGGATTAGTCTTCCTCTGGGTGATCACACTAATTATAGTGATCCACATATACCTAGCTAAACAGATGTGTTCAACAGCACGGACTCAACATAAGGGTTGGGGTTGATTCCGTTTCAATTCAGTTAGTTCCGGGAGTAAATTGGACTTTCAGTTTACTTCCTGAATCTCGAGGGCGACTGACTCACCTTTCATCTACTAAGATCAATGACAGTAAGGGGGATATAATGAAGTCCATAGACCGTACACCAAGACAACACTGTATTTTCCTATCTGAGATTGCTCTACGTTATTTTCCTTTTCTAGGACAATTTTAGGCTCATTTCTTTTCACTCTTTCAAATATAGCATATTCACACAAAACATGTTAAATGTGGAAAAGTAGGTATCCGGGTGGACTCAGTATGCCTCAGTCCTAAACAATAGGAGTCAAATGTATAGAAAGTCTTTGCTATTAGATATTATGCGTAACAAATGGACCTCCGTCACAGTGGTGCGTTTCACCAATGCATGGCTTTATCATTTAGACTATTTTATTTCTTGTCTCTTTCTCTCTTATGCCGTTCTTTAGTCAGCCATTTGGAATGAAGTGATTCAGCAAAGCTTTATCAGGCCTGCGCTGGTCGCTGCTGCCAATACTCTGTTACTTTCCAATAGAAATTCACAGTTTAAGCCAAAAATCCAAACTATATAGTAAACAGAATAACAACTTTAGATATATATTTTTTATTTAACCTTTATTTAACTAGGCAAGTCAGTTAAGAACAAATGCTTATTTTACAATGGCGGCCTACACCGGCCAAACCCTCCTTTAACTCGGACGACGCTGTGCCAAATGTGCGCCTCCCTGTGGGACTCCTGATCACGGCCGGTTGTGATACAGCCCAGGATCGAACCAGGGTCTGTAGTGATGCCTCTAGCACTGAGATGCAGTGCCTTAGACCGCTTTGCCACTTGGGAGCCCTCCAAATAGAATGATAGATGAGGATGAAAACAAACTCAAATGGTCTAGGATTGGGAAATACTGTAAAAGCAGACACATAGCACATTGTACTTTGGCCATGTTTCAATCTGTTCAGGCCAAGGACAAACAACTCACAAAAAGTCTCGCAAACTTTTGCTATGCTTTTGCAATAGCTCCATACTTCGAGTAAATATATTTTTTAAAGGTAATAGTATATTGGAACAGCATTGTACGTGACTTGAAAAAGGCATACTACAGCTCTATTACACACAGCAAAAGCAGAAGACACAGGGAGTGACAGTGAGTGTCTAGCATGGACACTTGGAGGAGTGGTAGGGAGGGGTACATGAGGAGAGAAAAAAATGACCCTAAGCCTCTCCAGCAGGTCTATTGTTCCTATCATCAAAGAAAAAGCCAGAGAAAGCCATATTTACGGCAGACAGTCTAGATTAGAATGGTGCGCCCCGGTGAGACAGAGAGCAAGCTCCGGTCTCTGCCTCTTCCATTTCTCACCCCAGCCTGGCCTTCTCGTTCACCATATCACCCTTCTCACCCTTCTCACCGCCACCACCTAACATCTGTTAGAATAACCTTTAAAGACCCAATCTGTGACATATACAGCTGTCTTTATCATTTAAATCCCTGTTTGAGAGTGGTTACACTTCAGCAGCAGCTCCATCCCTCAGCTTTATAGCAAAACAAGTGGTGGAGCTGCCATTTTGTTGTTTTTCCAAATGAAGGAGTGAGCCTTTAACCTGAGTCAATGGGGCATCCTGTTTGTTTATTAGCCTCTTAAAAAAATAGACAGTTACACAGTAATGGTGGACCAAAAGGAAAAGTCAATGAAATGCACAGGCAATAATGAAGACACTGACATCCTAAAGGCGTTAACAAATGAAAGGGACTACAATGTTTGCTTCTATTTACACCAAGAACTACAGATCAGAGGGGTGGAGTATTTAAGTTTGTGAAGTAGTAAACCAATGAAACCACAGACCGTGGGAATCCCAAATGGCACCCTATTCAATGCCTAGAGCACTTTTGACCAGGTCCCATAGTGCTCTGGTCAAAGTAGTGCACTATGTAGGGAATAGGATGCCATTTGGGACGCACACTGGGGGGGGGGGGTCTCCTTCCCTGCTACACTTCCAAGTCTACATCAAAGTACAGCATGTGGATGTTTGAGATATGGTGAGGGAAAACTTGGTCAATTCATGCAATCACTTGTATCTTCAGAAAAAAAACACTAATGCAAGTGTCATGCATTGTGCCCTACTGGATTGCTTGGTTGTTTCAGCCGTTGACTGAAACTGTGATCGTAGTTTGGTTTGGATGATCTAAAACACCCGAATGCTTCCAGGGTTTCTGTGAATGCTTCCAGGGTGATGTTGACACAAAGGTCGATGGAACCATAGAACCCACCAGTTCCATTACCCAAGAGGCAATGGGGACCAGGCCAGGGTTTGGTGGAGTAGTTTGCATGGTCCTGTGTGCCTGTGGCCCTAAGGCTCATTTGGTAAGACGCCATAAACACCAACTGGTTGTGGGTTCAGTTCCCGCAGGGATCCCATTGGCCTACACATACTAAAAATGACCGTCTTCAGAATAAAGTCGCTTTGGAGGAGGAAAGGTGGGAGGTGTTGTTATTTATCTGTCAGTAAACGATGGTGGAGGCATTCTATCTGTAAACCAGTGGTACCTGGGAAGCAGTCAGATTAGGAAAGCGCAGTGCTGCTATCACTCTCTCCCAGGGTTGGGTTTGGGTATATATAATGGGTTCATCCCGTGGTAGTTGGACTCGGGCTCCAAATGCTTAATGGAATTTTAACATTGAAGACGAGCATGGTGAATCCAACCAACCCTCATGTTGTGGACCTATTCTAGTCTGTTTAGTAATTAGCTATCAGGGAACGAGTGCCTGTGTTTAAGCATATGGGAAATCGAAATCACAGGAAATCTTGAATCTTGAAACATACTGTATACACACGTAAATAAATGTACACATTTATGCATTAAATATCTCTGTACTTCTCAGCTCGAGAAGATTTGGTCTCGATACAGAATAAGCAGAAGTAACAACTATAATCCATGGATCAGAATAGTGCACTCTACTCGGGAAGAATGTGTTGAAAGTAATATATCCATGTACCACAAATTAAACTGGAGAGCACCGTGTCTCTAAAACATCTGATGAGTGGTGCTCGGACAAAACAGCGCATCTCCAGTTACCACAGAAAGGCGTGTACTGGGTACCAACATCCTTTTGACAACCAGAAAGAAAAGAGATCCGACAACTTGGTAAGGAAATACGGTGTCTCCTTTCCCTGGGACCTATCTCATCTTAACCTTGTGGAGCTCGGGGGACATGAGCGGGACAAAGGATAGCAAATACTAGCAACACCGAGGCAGATTCAAAGTCAGGATTTGACCTTACAACAGCGTAGGGGAGAGTAGGGTGAGATCGGCTTGCATTCCAAATGGCACCCTGTTCCCAATATAGTGCACTACTTTTGATCAGGGCCCATAGTCAAAAGTAGCAAAACCACATAGAAAAAGGGGTGCCATTTGGGACACACCCGCTGAGTAATGAATATTCCACTAAGAGGACTCCAGAGGGCTATCGTCTGGTGTTCTATCATCTCTTAAGATCAAAAAGAGAGAGAAAGAGCGAGAGAGGGAGAAAAAGGGAGGAAAGGGAGAGAGAGAGAGAGAGAGAGAGAGTATGTGAGAGAGAGAGAGAGAGAGAGAGAGAGAGAGTGAGTGAGTGAGAGAGAGAGAGAGAGAGAGAGAGAGAGAGTGAGTGAGTGAGTGAGTGAGTGAGAGAGGGAGAAAAAGTGAGGAAAGGGAGAGAGAGAGAGAGAGAGAGAGAGAGAGAGAGAGAGAGCAAGCGAGTGGTGGAGAGAGAGAGAGAGAGAGAGAGGGAGAAAAAGTGAGGAAAGGGAGCGAGAGAGAGAGAGAGAGAGAGAGAGAGAGAGAGAGAGAGAGAGAGAGCAAGCGAGTGGTGGATGGAGATCAGAACGTAATCTGCTCTCAGGGAGGTGATTGGTCCTTTATCTGAGAAGCTCAGCTATAAACTCTGGATATCATCCACTAAAAATATTACATGTATGGGAAATGGAACCAATTTAAATATCCTAGGCTTAGATATCTTTCAATCCCCACCATTCAATCATGTAAATTAGAATTTTTCATGAAAAAAATACCTATTCTCCGTTGCATAAAATCAATGGATTAAGCATCAGATTTTTTTAACTGAGACCAGCCATAGAAGAGACAGGACAAAAGCTACAGTAGCACCTTGAGCTCTCCTCGTCCGCAATTCAATATATTATTCTACAGGAAATGTAATAAAAGCTCTGGTGAATATATGAGGATTTATTTTTTTAACAACTCTGCTCTGTTCCCCTCGACACACCGTTAAATATCAAATCAAACCATTGAAGAGCAGACTTCGAAAACCAGCTATATGAAGTCTCACTTTTCCCACTCAAAGAGCTATCACAACTATATAAACTCCCCTTCAAATGACGCACCATCACAAATGGACAAAAAAATAAAAAATCCTGAGTGTTGCATTTGTCCTCCCGAGGTGGTGGGTAGGCAGGTGCACTCTGTCACCCAGCTAGCCCTTTGAGTAACGTCTGCTACGGTAGCTTCTTTCAAAGAGAACTATGGGCCCATATTAACAAAGTGTCTCAATTGCTGATATAGGATCAGTTTTGCCTTTTAGATTTGAATTAATACAATTATATAGACACGGGTAACTGATCCTAGATCAGCAATCTTATTTTGAGATGCTTTTCGAATACGGTCATGTGTCATTTGTCCTGTGGGGCCAGGGAGCTAGTCCGGAGGCTCCAAACAAGCCAACCTCGAACGGTACGATGTTCATTAGATCTGGACTCCTTTCAACCTCGGCCAACACTCAAATACCAACGGAGAGTTGGTCCACTAACGGGACCAAAAACCATGGCCTATTTAATAACTGACTCGTGTTGACTATGAGAGCCTTCTAATCTCATTGTCCTTTTCAGCACAGTTCCAGCAACTATGGTGGATTCGAAACCAGGCCAGCTCAGTACAGCTTGGCTTGGCTCAATAGTCTGAAAAGTCTTCAAGGCACCCTCCCCCTCTATCTCCAGTCCATCTCTTACCCAGGAATGGCCGGTTCTCAGAACTCTCAAAATATAGATCAGATCACCAGGACACTATTCAAAGACCTGCAAGCACACAGACAAGACAGACAGACCAGACCAGACAGACAAGCGCTCTGGTGCCCCAGACAGACCTCTCAGCCACACTGGTCGTTTGATTGGGTTATCAAGCCCAGCCAGCCTCTGAGGTGGCTGATAAATGAAGTCACCATTCATCCCTCCATCCTCTTCACTGCTGGGGCTAGGGGCGGGAATTGCCTTAGTGACAATGACATTCTTTCAGAGCCACCAAAGAGCAAGTCGAGCTCTGAGTCAGAGAAGCAGGGAAGGAGGGGGACTACAGACAGAGGAACGAGATTACACTGATTTCTATTCCACTGTAGTGTGTTTGATCTTAAATTGCTCTGGCATCGGAACGTATTCTAGTCAACTCGCTGTGTCGCTGTGGCTGTTGTCCTCTCGGTGCCGATTCTCTTTTAGTCTTTTTATTCATGCAGTGGTTTTCTCACGCAAAAGTGGCCCGTTTTGTGGGAGACAAAGAGAAGACGAAGGATATAGAAGAAGAATATGGAACAGACAGAAACGTTTGAACCTCTATTATAAACTTAATTGCTAGGCTAAAGGTTACTTGTAATACAGCCTTAGTACTTTGGGGGAAACATCCAACCTTCCCAAAAAACAAATCTAAATGACGTCCCAATCTTGAGGTGCAGATTACAAGAAATCGAAGCACAGTATGAATCACGTAAGTGTAATATAATGAGATGACGAGTACATCCCAATTACTGTACGCGTCGTGGCACAATTGAGATTACACGTAGGGTTATTAATACATCAAGCAGTAAACAATTCTCTCAAGGAAAATTCAAAACAACACTCCTGACGCCAGCTATGCGCCACTCTCTCCCCTTTCATTGTCTTCTTACCCATTCCCTTCTTCCTAGTCACTAACTGCTATACAGGCTTGGAGTTGGTCGGGATTGGTTTGGTAAATGTCCCGTATATTTTAAATGAGAAAAACAAATCAAAATGGGAATCATAGGGATGTAAATAACGAAGGAACAGTCCTCTCAGAGTCATAACAACATTCCTGGTGCCAGCTCTGCCCCCAACCCTTACCAGGACTTATTGTGGCAGCACCCTCGCCTGAGAGAGGAAAAAATCTCCATAGCTGACAGAGTGCATTAGACTCTCAGCAAACATGGCTAATACTCATTGTTCTGACGCTGGAGCTGATTAATCCGTTTGAATGTCCCTCAACATGTGACCTGGGGATCAGGGTGCCCGATTGGGTGTTACCAAGAAAGGGGGAGTGGGTTTACCGGGGGACTACTTTTGGGATTCTACTTCGTTTTTTGACCTCAATCTTCTCTAATCATTTTGAAGCCATAGACACAGAAGGATTATGGTGGTGTATAGATTATGCTTTTAAACAACGCGTCACACAGGCAGGGAGGAGAACAACAGAAAAACACCAACCAGAGGCAGCATTGTTTTTTGTTGTAAAGAAATCTCAAAAGGGACATGGATTGGAACATTTATCTGGGGCTGAATAGAGATGGAGGAAGAGAAAATCTCTGATAGATTCGCAGTAGGATTTGTTTACCATCCCATTTCTTTGTCTCGCCCCCCAAGGGGAGAATTTTCCCAGGATTCCCGTGGCTGTGTTTGGGGTTTTAAGGGATGAAAAAAGGCGGAAGGAAGAAAAGCTCATTGGTCTCAGCATCTATCTAGTGCCACAGAAACAGGGAAAGAGAGCCAAGCTGTCATCCCAGTTGGATTAAGAGTCCTTCAGTGGAGGCTGAGCTGGTGACATGGTCCCTAACCATGGAGCGGAGACTGGGTGGGGGGGACGGCAGCGGTATTAGGGAACCAGGACCTAAATTAGTCACAAGGTTCAGTCGGCCTCCTGAACCATAGAAAAACCCCTTTGTCACCTTTTATTCATGTGCTGGCAGCCAAGTGTCTACCTTCATCCGGTTAAATCAATCACTGTTGCATGTGATGGGCCTGGAAGAATGAAATTAACCTATTTGACCTTCATTTCATCAGGTTATCCTGATGAGGTCAGCTTTTGGAAAATACCGATTTTTCAAGGGATGAAGCTGCACTAAACTCTCACTCTGCTGCATGTGCCACTACGCCATAGTTTACATACAGTGGTGACATAACATCCATTTAATGCTGCAATATGTAACTTTTTTTGGGAGTGCTGACCAAATTGACGTAGAAATGTGAATTATAGATCTGCCATTCTCATTGAGAAAACCTCTAAGAAGTGGTAGATCTGTTCTATGTGCATTATTGCTATGCTTCCTGTGCAGACAGTTTCATTTTTGTATCTTTTGCTTTCCGGTTTTGCACACCAGCTTCAGAAACTGAAAATACTATATTTTTCATTTGTGGAAAATATATTTCACAGCGGTTTAGATGATATGATGAGTCTTTACACCATACTTACACACATAAACAAAAATCAAATCAAATAAAATTGTATTTGTCACATGCGCTGAATACAACAAGTGTAGACCTTACCGTGAAATGCTTACTCACAAGCCCTTAACCAACAGTGCAGTTCAAGAAGAGTTAAGAAAATATTTACCAAACAAAATAAAGTAACAAATAATAAAAAGTTACACAATAACATAACAATAACGAGGCTATATACAGGGGGTACCGGTACCAAGTCAGTGAGCGGGGGTAAAGGTTAGAGGTCAATTGTACATGTAGGTAGGGGTGAAGTGACTATGTATAGATAGTAAACAGTGAGTAGCAGCAGTGTACAAAACAAATGGGGGGGGGGGGGGTCAATATAAATAGTTCTGTGGCCACTTGATTAATTGTTCAGCAGTCTTATGGCTTGGGGGTAGAAGCTGTTTAGAAGCCTCTTGGACCTAGACTTGGCGCTCCAGTACCGCTTGCCGTGCGGTAGCAGAGAAAACATGACTATGACTTGGGTGACTGGAGTCTCTGACAATTTTATGGGCTTTCCTCTGACACCGCCTATTATATAGGTCCTGGATTGCAGGAAGCTTGGCCTCAGTGATGTACTGGGCCGTACGCACTACCCTCTGTAGCGCCTTACGGTCAGATGCCGAGCAGTTGCCATACCAGGCAGTGATGCAACCGGTCAGGATGCTCTCGATGGTGCAGCTGTAGAACTTATTGAGGATCTGGGGACCCATGCCACATTTTTTCAGACTCCTGAGGGGGAAAAGGCTTTGTCGTTCCCTCTTCACGACTGTCTTGGTGTGTTTGGACCATGATAGATCTTTGTTGATGTGGACATAAAGGAACTTGAAACTCTCGACCTGCTCCACAACAGCCCTGTTGATGTTAATGGGGGCCTGTTCGGCCCGCAATTTCCTGTAGTCCACATTCAGCTCCTTAATCTTGCTCACAATGAGGGAGAGGTTGTTGTCCTGGCACCACACTGCCAGTTCTCTGACCTCTTCTATATAGGCTGTCTCATCGTTGTCGGTGATCAAGCCTACCACTGTTGTGTCCTCAGCAAACTTAATGATGGTGTTGGAGTCGTGTTTGGCCACGCAGTCGTGGGTGAACAGGGAGTACAGGAGGGGACTAAGTACACACCCCTGAGGGGCCCCAGTGTTGAGGATCAGCGTGGCAGACGTGTTGTTGCCTACCCTTACCACCTGGGGGCGGCCCGTCAGGAAGTCCAGGATCCACTTGCAGAGGGAGGTGTTTAGTCCCAAGGTCGTTAGCTTAGTGATGAGCTTCTTGGGCACTATGGTGTTGAACGCTGAGCTGTAGTCAATGAACAGCATTCTCACATACTTTTGTCCAGGTGGGAAAGGGCAGTATGGAGTGCGATTGAGATTGCATCATCTGTGGATCTGTTGGGGCGGTATGCGAATTGGAGTGGGTCCAGGGTATCCGGGAGGATGCTGTTGATGTGAGCCATGACCAGCCTCTCAAAGAACTTCATGGTTACTGAGTGCTTACGGGGCGGAAATCATTTAGGCAGGTTATCACCGCTTCCTTAGGCACAGGGACTATGGTGGTCTGCTTGAAACATGTAGGTATTACAGACTCAGTCAGGGAGAGGTTGAAAATGTCAGTGAAGACACTTGCCAGTTGGTCCACGCATGCTTTGAGTACACGTCCTGGTAATCCATCTGGCCCCGCGGCTTTGTGAATGTTGACCTGTGTAAAGGTCTTGCTCACATCGGCTGCCTAGAGCGTTATCACACAGTCATCCAGAACAGCTGGTGCTCTCGTGCATGCTTCAGTGTTGCTTGCCTCAAAGCGAGCATAAAAGGCATTTAACTCATCTGGTTGGCTCACGTCACTGGGCAGCTCACGTCTGGGTTTCCCTTTGTAGTCCGTAATAGTTTTCAAGCCCTGCCACATCCGACGAGCATCAGAGCCGGTGTAATAGGATTCAATCTTAATCCTGTATTGGATTAAGAGAATTTAGGAGAACTATTAGAATTTTAGCCGCCATTAAATGGCGGAGCGATTTCTGCGTAGGGCATATTTTTTCTAAGAGATAACTACATCAAACACAGAGCATGGGAGTCTTGAAGGAAGCAGGTGGTAGGTTTAATGTCATTCTTTCTTGGCAGGCCCAGGCCTGGCTCTTTAAATCTTAGACTTGAAAAGCGGGATAAGGGCTGTCGTGGCATATTTGCTGAGCAATTAGACAACACAAGTGGGCCAAACCATTATGTCAACAGAGAGGGGGGAGGAACGGGGGCCGAAAGGGGAGGAAGGAGGGTGATGGGCTCTTCTTAAGCCTATGCGAATGAGAGGAAGGAAGCATGAGAATGTTCTCGGGAGCATTCAAGTGCACGCTCCCTTCCCTAAAGAACATACTTCCACAGCATCCTGCTGCTAGGGTAGCACTCCTGTCCTGCTATCTGTCTCAATGGACAGACTAGAGGACAGCGTCATGCAGCTGCTGTGGCATTCTTCCACTGTGACCCTCTTCAGAGCAGGTGCCCATTTCTCGCATATATCCGCAGCCCATGCAGTACTTGGCAAGAGCCTGGGGCAGGGGCTGGGTTTGGGGATGGAGCATTGGCCGAGGCTGAGGTTGGGGTTGGGGCTGGGGATGGAGCTGTGGCTGTGGCTGAGGTCAGGGCTGGGGCTAGCTATAGGCTGAGATTGTTTTCCTCCACTATAAAATCTCTGATCTTCAAACAAATATCCAGATCTTCTCTTCAAAACAGAGATCCAGCCAGTGCCCAGGCTTGTAGCCCAGACTCCCGAGTCCCCAGCCCCCTGATCCGGCAGCCCCCCCTCCTACTTCACAAGAAATGCTCAAAGAACAACGGCCCCCCAGCCAGTGGGGACGGGGCAAAAACAGACCCTCTTTTGTTCCCCTTGCCCCTTCTCGGCGTTCCATTAGGTACATGATCCCCCCCCCAAAAAAAAATGCTTCCACACACCCCTCGCGTCCACCCTTCTCCCCCAATTTCCCTTCTCCCCCTCCACTTCTTTCCAATGGGTGGTAAAAAAGCTTTTTAAAAAAAGAGTGACTTGTGAGGAGGACACAGAGAAGCAGACTAGCAAACACATCCTTCATTCCTTCAACCCCCATCCCTCTCAACTCAGTCTTGTTCGTATCACAGAGAATAAATTCAGGTAAGTCCGGTGGTGAAGAATGAATCCCCGTGTTAGCTAACCGCCTGGAAGCTCAAGTGGTTTTACGTTGCATTGTTTCAAATCAACGATGGCGGGTTAGCCTGTTCACTTGGTTTCTATTGGGTAGGGGGAGCATAGAACATTAAACCCACAACATCACGTTCTATTATCTTCCGATTCCTCACCACCCACTTTGAAAGGAGGCTTTCTGCTAGTTGATCCCTCACAGTCCGTTTGAACAGAAAAGAGCATCGCTTCACCTTTGTTCTCACCGAGGGGTGTAATAATCCTTACATGGGAGGGTGATAATACCGTATCCCGGGGTAACCTTGAGCGATTGGGTCGGGGCGGCTATAATGGTATAATAACCTGACATGGGTAATAATTCAGTCACCGTGGGGCTACTGCTGCTGCCAAATGGGGGAGACTGAACGCTGACGGACTAACCACTCCTTCTATGCCATCTGTCCTAGCAACCAAACAAATGACCACAAGCTAATAAAACAGTTAGCTATTAAAGAGCACATTGATAACAATAGTTGATTCACTTTGGACTGCTACTTCAGCTAGGAGCTAGGAAGGGACCAGGGCTGACCAGACCATTGACTGACCACTCCTGTAAATCTGACATCTACCCTAGCAACCAAACACTGTCCTGGCCTGAGATTCTTGACCACTAAGTCATATAGCTAGCTAGATAATAAGGAGCACACATATAGCCTAACACTACTATAACCCTTTGTGTAGCTCCAGGTTTCTTGCGTGTTTTATGTATAGTACAACAAGCCAAACAATATCCTATTACTTGATGTTGGGGTAATGAAACGCTACATAAGGAATCTCGAGAAGAAAGCGCTATTGTTTACAGCAACAGTGAGAATCAACCAAAATAGATTGTTTCTAGTCGAGACAATCGTGCCTGAGTCAGTCCAGAATCAGTCTGTTGTCACAATGTACGTACGGGTCACCTAACCTCGCCACTTTTTCTAAGACATTATAAATCTAGGTCTATGATGTAAACAAGTGTGCAGCTGTGAGGAGAGGAGAGCAGAGGACAGGACAGGAACCTGTCAATCCCCATTAGCACCAGTGGCTAACCAAGTGTGAAACTCTAATTGCGCTTCACCAGCTTGTCACTACTCAGGCATGTGTGTGTGTGCGTGTGTGCGCGTGCGCGTGTGTGTGCGTGCTTGCCTCTCTAAGCATTTTTGAATACATGCATACCTTTATTAAAGGCCCATTTCAGTCAGAAATGTGATTTCCTGTGTTTTATATATATTTCTACACTACGAGTTTGGAATAATACTGAAAATTATGATAATGCCCTTTTAGCGTAAGAGCTGTTTGAAAAGGCTGCTGGAAATGTCGTCTTTTTTGGTGGGATAGTTTTGGCCTGCCTGGTGTGATCACCTAGAGGTAAATTAGTTAATAGACCAATAAGAAAGAGAGTTCCAAACCTCTCTGCCAATAACAGCTCATTTTCAGTTTTCCCCTCCCCACTCCCAGACAGTCCTAGCAAAATTCTTGCTTGAGAATTTGCTCTTTGCTAAGAAGCCATTTTTGTTTCTTTTTGACCATTTTCATTTAAAACAATCCATGTAAGGTACTTCATTGTTACTCAGAAATGATTTAATATTGAGATACAAATGGCTGCAATGGACCTTTAAAAACCGTGACACATCCAGCCCCATGTCATGTCTGTTGAGCAGGCAGAGACAGCCAAGCAGCAGCGAGACCGAGGGAGGGATATCCTTCACAGTCACCCGGTGGTCCTCACAGAATTAGACAGAACAGTATTATATGGCTGCGCGTCCCAAAGGGCATCCTATTCTCTACATAGTGCCCTACTTTTGACCAGAGCCCTGGGAATAGGGTGGGTATCATGAGAGTAGGGCGTCATTTTGGGATGCACACTTTGTGTTTCTATGGTGGTCCCCCTAATGAGACATTCATCTGCCGGCAGTGTGGAGGACAGGGGTGTGGCAGAGAAGCTAGACTAAAGCATTTTCACTGTGACGCCTGCCTGGTCCTATGGGAACACACATACACACACGAAACACACACACACACACAGAGACAGGCCCAGACCCTGGTGACACTAATGGATGTACATGGGCCTCTCTTACTCGCCTGGAATCACTTTCATCAGAGCAGGTCAGCCGGCAGTAGCAGACATTCATATTATTGAGTGGCAGACCGGCTACATTCAGATCATGGCTAAATAATATTCTCCATTCAAAGCAAGAGTGCACTTTCACAACCTGTCCGACTGACTGACCCGTGAGGACATACTGTATAACTAAAAATGGTAACCCCCAGGGTACAAACATGTGTCTTACAAGTAACAACCACTGAGACACAAAGAATAATCATATACTGTAGGTCTGTGTTGTTTTTGTTTTAAAAAAAAACTCCAAAGAAAGCATCAAGAACTGCATGATCAAAAGTAAACTATTCAGACTAGTGACATCTGCATTAATTAAACGGACACAACTCCACAAGTGTGATGCCATTCCGTGATTCAATAGCTCCAAATGAACCGTCTTGGCTCGAACGTCCTTCAACACTTCCGTTCTGGACAAATAACGGTTGATTTGACGCACGCAGTCTTCCCAAAAAGAACATTCAAATATGAACGTGTCATAAAAGTTGATATTAAATTCTTCCAGAGGAACCACTATGACATCAGCATGACTAGACCAGGCTGAGTGCGTTGGTTGGATGACTGAGACACATTGTCCTGCTGTCTTGTGGGGGGGGGGGTTAAAACACAAGCTAACAACTGCCTGGCAGACGACCGGAGATAGAGAACAAGTCCCTTCTCACAGAATAGTCTGCATGCTTCACCAGCCCACAGTGTTGAATAAGTGGCATTTTCCTCTTCTCCACCCCAGCCTTTCCCATCGCTCTAAGGACCGGCCACTTCTATGTTTATCATCTACTGGGAAACTGGGACTCTCATAATGCCACATACAAATAAGTGCATGCATGAAAACAAAACACACACACACACACAGAGACACACAGACGTTCAACAGACACACACACAGACACACACACACACACACGCACACAGAGACACACACACGTTCAACAGACACACACACAGACACACACACGCACACAGAGACACACACACGTTCAACAGACACACACACAGACACACACACGCACACAGAGACACACACACGTTCAACAGACACACACACAGACATGCACAATACCACAGATACCACAACCAGTAAATGGTAATTATGGTGATCCATTACAGTTATGCAAATCTCCATGTGGCACTGGAGCTGGGTGAAAGCAGTGAAGAGTAAAGGGCCAGATATCTAGGTCACCAGCCTGGTAAGGTCACTGTGTATTATCTCGTCCCATTTTCAGCAATGGCCGGACGGGTGAGCAACAACGGTCTGCCAGACGACAGCTGTCAACTAAACCGCAAAAGTCACTGAGGTGACAGCAGGAAGTACAGAAAGGTTGAAAAATGACCGGAACATCAAAGGACAACATTATAACTGGTTGTTTTTCATCCGTTTTCACCGTAGTGTCCCTTTAAGACAGCTGCCCAGAGGGGGTCACAAATCTGTAAAGCAATGGTAACAAGCTGATCTTACAATTAGATCAGATATAATCCATGGGTCAATAAAAAAACAATAAGGAACACCAGGGCAGGGTACACAAGCAACAATCAACAATAGGAGACACAAACACATTTTTGGGCCGCTCTCTCAGGATGAATGCAGATGCCATAGGGTAGGTCAGGGACTCGTTATCTACTTGAGGAGATGAACAATAGTCTGCTCAGACTGAACAAACACACCTAGAACGTCTGTCACAGCCAGAAGACAGATAAAAGCATTAGTCATTCATCGTTAGTCGTTAGCATTGTATTCATTGGACTGAGAAGTAAAAGTGGCGTGTGTTTTTGTGTGTGTTTGGGTGTGTGTGTGTGTGTGTGTGTGTGTGTGTGTGTGTGTGTGTGTGTGTGTGTGTGTGTGTGTGTGTGTGTGTGTTTCTGTCTGTGTGCGTGTGTGTGTGTGTTTGGGTGTGTGGGTTTGTGTGTGTCTGGAAAGTGAAAGTGGCGAGTGTTTGGTTGTGTGAGTTTGTTTGTGTTGAAGGGGGGGGGGGGGGGCACGGGGCTACTATTAATGAGTTAAGCTTGCCTGACAAGGGGACAGAGTGTGTGTGGGGGGGGGGGGGGGGGAGTAGGGTAAGACATGGGTGGGAATGTTTTTGCAGTAATGCAATTGTTTGGCTTGATTAATAACGTCTCGAATACGTGACAGATGGAACAAGGACATCTCCAGGGGGATTATTCTAATTAGAATAATGAGAATTTCGAGAAAATGGAGTAAACTAGATATTGGTGTCAACACATTAAACGAAACACAACATTTGATTTGCACCCGTACATTTTGAGAAATCGAATCAAGCTGACATTTCGCATGTGAAATAACAGCAAACGTATTATTTGATTTCGATCAACTGACCAAATCTACTCAATACCAAATACCAAACTTGAGTTATGTGCGTAGGCCATTTACACAAATGCATTACATATTGTCTAACGCTCTGCTCTGCTCTCTCTCTCTCTCTCTCTTTCTCTCTCTCTCTCTGTCTCTCTGTCTCTCTCTCTCCCTCCCTCGTTACAACGAATACAATAATTTGTGGAAAACCTTCAGTGAAGTAAAAAAAAAAAGGATTGTCACGCGCATAGCGGCACACACATTTGGGGTGCTGTGGAGTGCGCCTTGGGTTGACTATCATTTGTTAAACAGCCATAACCTACAAATGAACAATTGATGCCATCGCAAATCTAACATTGTTGACAACTTGTCCACCTGACCAACCACACTGATGCACAGACTGATGTACAGGGCTGTAGGACCAATACACAGACTCCCGATGTTGTGTCCCAACGCTAGCTGTAGGCTACACCTGTTCTGACTAATATACCACATTTCTGTATCACATAAGAAGTAATCTAAATACTGTTACTGGTTCCATATGTAGGGTATACAACATGCAGTTTAATTGGCTCCGGCAATTTAACGAACACGATGATTCGTTTCTTGATAGCCTCAAGACAACATCTATCCTACGTTCGCACGCATAAACTACTGAATGAACGACAGCGTCATACGATTCTCATTCTGCCTTTGGGATGTTATGGCATAAAAACATGATTTACTTAACTAACCTGCAGTGTGAGGTGCGCTCTTTCTTCCAGGTCCTTGCAGTAGAGTGCTATTTTTCCCCGGTGTGTATTTTTAGTTGGAACCGCGTCAGTCCGTTGAGCTTCCACTTGCCTCTGCTGCTTGACTGGTCCTTTCCTCCTCTCGCTCTCTCTATCTCATCCGTTCACAAGATAGCGCGCTCTTCAAGCGCGCACACTGCAGCGCCGCTGCGGACGGATGGGGGTGGCCTCGAGCGCTGGACCAATTTGACAAAATAGGTTTCCAAATTCCAAATCGGTCCCCAGTTTCTTTCAACATCACAGATGGAGAACAGCTGTAAGGGGTAAAGGATCACGCAGGCTAAAATAATTGTACATGCTGTATTGTATAAATGATTCCCTGTTGCTATTGTATTAATCATCTTCTTGGAATGAGAGGGGTGAGTGAAAGGTTATTTACAAATTTAACCGTTTATAAACAATTTATAATCCGATTTATAATTTTGGATGTATGTGTAATCACGAATTATAATGGAGGTGCATAAACAAAAACAACATATTTACAGTATACAATGTTTGCCTATTATCTGTCACCCTTCAGGCAGAAACAGCACATTAGTGCCTCTATTTGCAGGATTTCTCCATTTAAAAAATGCACAACATGTTGTCTTAAGTCAACAAATTCGGAACTGCTGAGCAAGTCTGTCTCACTGTCTATGCTATTAGATAGCGAGCAATCACTGCTGCTGTTCACCCCATGTTACTGGGGATATACCAGAGACAAAGGGTTGTTCATATTGCAACCATACATCGGGCTCCCGAGTGGTGCAGCAGTCTAAGGTACTGCATCTCAGTGCTAGAGGTGTCCCTACAGAATCCCTGGTTCGATTCCAGGCTGTATCACAACCGGCCGTGATTGGGAGTCCAACAGGGCGGACAATTGGCCCAGAGTCGTCTGGGTTTGGCCGGAGTAGGCTGTCATTGTAAATAAGAATTTGACTTGCCTAGTTAAAATAATAATAATCTCGAATGCCGGTTCACCGGTATGACCAAAATCACGAACCACTTTTTTTGTTGTCCAAGCACTCAAGAACTGTTGTCCACTAAAGATGAAAATAATCTGTTTGCATCTGCCATATTGTCTGTCCAATATCCAGACGACCTCTCCCTAGAGATTTCTATACAGTTCATCTGTTTCCGTAACGTGTTGAGGCCGGCAATTAAGGAGAATGAGAGGCTTAATTAAAGATATTGCAGAACAGCTGTATTTCAAGCACCACTGCCTTCTGCCACCAGTTTCCCTGATTTTTCGACAGCGATCAAGCTGTTTTTACCATCCCTGTAACTGTCGCTTCTGCGGAGAGGTCGTTTTCTAAACTAAAACTCATAAAGAACTACCTAAGAAGCATTAGGCTCTCGGTCTGATATGTGCTGAGTAAAATCTACTCATTGCACTGGCGCCGTCATTGCCTTGACCACGGCATTTGTTCACTGATATCCCCTCATACTTTCAATCAGTTGCATTTTTTATTTTTCAAGGTCTTTCAGTCCGATTCATGAAGCCCGAGAAACAAACACTTAGCTTCCTAGTACATGGAACATTTTTTATTAATGACTTTTTGGAGGGTTACTGCGGGGGGCTGCCCGGTACTCCAGTTTTCAGAACTCGGGATAAGACCCATATGCAGACAGCTAGAGTAACAGATGTTTATTGACCCAAACAGGGGGCAGGCAAAAGATAAGTCAAAGGCAGGCAGAGGTCTGTAATCCAGGGCAGAGTCAAAAAGGTACAGAACAGCGGGCCGGCTTGGGGTCAGGACAGGCAGAGGTTCGTAAACGGGTCAGAGTCAGGCAGGTACAGAACGGCAGGCAGGCTCGGGGTCAGGGCAAGCAGAATGGTCAGAACCAGGGAAACTAGGGAACTGTCACGACTTCCACCGAAGTCGGTCCCTCTCCTTGTTCGGGCGGTCATCGACCTTCTAGCCATCATTGATCCATTTTTCATTTTCCATTGGTTTTGTCTTGTCTTCCTTCACACCTGGTTCCAATCCCATCAATTACATGTTGTGTATTTAACCCTCTGTTTCCCCTCATGTTTTGTCGGAGATTGTTTTATTGTATATTTGTGCAAGTCATATGTCGGTGTGCGGCGGTTTGTACCCACTTATGTTATTTTTTGTATATTTTGGTTTTTGGAGTTTCATGAGCATTTATTAAACGACTCCGTTTATACCAAGTTCGTTTCCTGCGCCTGACTTCCCTGCCACTGACACGCACCCATTACAGAATCTCCGACCAATACTATGGAGTCAGCAGGAGAGGGTACCCGGCAATTGAGGTGGAGGAGCGCGTCCAGGAGCATGCAGTTTTACTTTACCGTCTTGGCGCCGCCATGGAATGCGTTGTCTAGACAATGGACCACTGGGAGAGACAGGGAGTTCTTCCAGCGCCAACGCTGTGTGAAGAGAGGGTTAGATGCGGCGTTGGACCAGTTTGAGGAGTTCCCCAGCCATTACCGGGTAGGTTTCGACCACTTGCCCGAGGGTGGAGTGGCGGGTGAGCGCCTCTACCATCTGAGGCAGGAAACGAGGAACGCCCAGGAGTTTGCCCTGGAGTTTAGGACCCTGGCTGCCTGCGCGGGATGGAACAACAGGGCCCTGATTGACCATTATCGTTGCAGTCTGCGCGAGGACGTCCGTCGGGAGCTGGCCTGCAGAGACACCACCCTCACATTTGACCAGCAGGTGGACCTGTCAATCCAGCTGGACAACCTGCTGGCTATTCGCGGACGTTCAGATCGGGGTCTGGTGGTTCCATCCTCCCGCACTCCCTCTCCAATACCCATGGAGCTGGGAGGGGCGGTGCGCAGGGAGACCGGAAGGAGTCCCCGCTCGTGCACCATCTGTGGCCGCAGAGGTCACACTGCCGGTCGGTGCTGGGTTGGTTCCTCTGGGAATTGAGGCAGCAGGCAGGGCACTCTGGTGTTACCCCAGGTGACTGTCACGACTACCCCATGTCACGACTAACTCATGACTACCCCAGGTGAGCCAGCACCATTCTCACGACTTCCGCCGAAGTCGGTCCCTCTCCTTGTTCGGGCAGTGTTCGGCGGTCGACGTCACCGACCTTCTAGCCATCATTGATCCATTTTTCATTTTCCATTGGTTTTGTCTTGTCTTCCTTCACACCTGGTTCCAATCCCATCACTTACATGTTGTGTATTTAACCCTCTGTTTCCCCTCATGTTTTGTCGGAGATTGTTTTATTGTATGTTTGTGCAAGTCATGTGTCGGTGTGCGACGGGTTTTGTACCCACTTATGTTATTTTTTGTATATTTAGTTTTTTGGAGTTTTATGAGCATTTATTTAATGACTCTGTTTTTCCAAGTTTGTTTTCCTGCGCCTGACTTCCCTGCCACCGACACGCACCCATTACAGGAACAGAACTTGAGCAAGCAGGGAGACAGGAAAACACGCTGGTAAGACCTTACAAGACAAGACGAACTGGCAACAGACAAACAGAGAACACAGGTATAAATACACTAGGGATGATGAGGAAGATGGGTGACACCTGTAGGGGGGTGGAGACGAGCACAAAGACAGGTGAAACAGATCAGGGTGTGGCACCAGTGATTGCACCAATAATCATGATGAAGCAGTATCCTATGGGATGATCCTTTTCACATCATCAGCTCTGATGATCTGGTCATGTGACTCTTGAAAGAAGGACATTTCGTCTCAATTCAACCCTGAGCGAGTCAGTGAATCACTCAGGCACAGCCTCTCAGTGCAAGTTGTTGTTCCAACACATGCATTATGTCTGGTTTAGCACAAGAAGCCATCGGCAGCCTGCCATGGCGGAACCAAAGAATTAGAAGGATTCATTCTAATTCTTTGGATGGAATCAACCACATCATGCTAGACAGTCACTCTACTGGAAATGGTCACTGTCTGCACGCAAGTTACTATGGTTTAACGTTACTCTGTTTGGGAGGGATTCAATATTTCACTTCTGTGTTTGGAGACATTGGATCAGCATTCTTGTCGGGTCTTCTGTTAGTACCTTTCATGTAGGGAAGCTAATGGTCCATCATGTATGACATTCCTGGGAGTGTGTAAACTTGCATTTTTATTCGCATTTTTGTATGTTCTCTATAGTTACGTTCTTGAAAATGTATCAATTTACCAATTTGGCCACTTGGAGGCCACTTGGGTATTTTTGGGCAACTCGTGAGGGACATCTGGGTGACTTCGTGCTAAATGTCATGTACCTTGCTCATTCTTTAAGTTATCAGTCTGAAACTTTGCACATACACTGTTTCCCTCAAGTGGAAACAATCTAAATTATACCTCCAGCATCCTGTCTGAATGTATGGCTTTTATTTTTCATGTCAAAGATAATGCAATAAAAATAGAAAATGTGTTTTTTTGGTTTGTGTTATCTTTTACCAGATCTATTGTGTTGTGTTTTCCTACATTCATTTCACATTTAGACAACTTCAAAGTGTTTCCTTTCAAATAATATCAAGAATATGCATATCCTTGCTTCAGGTCCTGAGCTACAGGCAGTTAGATTTGGGTATGTCATTTTAGGTGGAAATTGAAAAGAAGGGTCTGATCCTTAAGAGGCTTAAATAAGCCTGATTTGGCAAAAAAAACACCCTTAATTTTGCTTCTAACTACCACACACTGGGCAAACCCGCAAGCTGCCTTACTGTGAGTTAGCCAAATTTAGATTTTTGGTTATGTTGAGAACTGGAGCATGTAATAATAAATACATTATTTCAATTGGACAGTTATTATAATTTGGAAAAGGAACAGAAGTAACTGATCCAACATTTGAGAAAATAAGGCCGGGTTAATGTCAGAATACATGGGAAATGATCTCTCTTGTTTTCGAACCATCTCACTGCTGTTCAGATTTGGATACAGAAAAGCATTATTGGTTGGTCCAACATAGGGCAATCTGATTTGCTATTGTATGAAAAACAATACAAAAACACAGATAATCAATAAAAAGCACAATACCAGGATTTCAGAATGAATACATACCATATACTACTCATAAAGTGTAGCAGTCAGTGTATCCCGTCCTCCTCTCCTGTACCCTGCAGTCCTGTTCAGTTGTAAAGGGACCAGGGAAATTAATAGCCTATAATTAAGGCCTATTGTTATTACCGAATTAAGTCATATTCTTTCTATGGACTAGAATGGCATGGTCGATCTAGTAATTATATTTCTATGTCTTCAGTCCTGTGCTCCTATATCCTACTATACACTGCAGCCCTTATGCTCTTAATGAGTAGTAAGGGACCTGGGGACTCCTGCTACTGTATGTGTCTCATAAAAATAAAATTTATATTGACTTGAATGGGGATGCCCATTGTAGTAATTCTTCTTCTATTTCTTCAGTCCTCCACCTGCAGCCCTACCATGCTATGTCTTCCACAGAAATGTAAATACTACAATTACTATCATTATATTTCTATTGACTTAAATGGGGATGCCCATTCTAGTAATTCTATTTCTGTCTTCAGTACTGCTCCTATACCCTGCAGCCCCGCTCATTATCAGTTGTAAGGGACTCCGCCCAGTACCACGTTAGAAAATACTGTAATTATCCTCCCCTTCTCTCCTCTCAGACTGCCTGCAGATACATCTGTGGATCATCTCAGTCCGAGTAAAATATTCACTTAATTTCCTCCTGGATGCAAATTATCTTGAAAAATACTAAAAGGACTATTACTGTAGGAGTTCATGTATAGAGCTATAGGGATGAATGGCCCTCTAGCATGAGCCTACCTGACCTCATTGTTGAGCTATAAAGACAGGTGTAACAATGTTGGTCCTGTTAATGTCAGAGGTCCCTCTGAAGAACAACACTTCATATTCAAGCACCATCTATAACACAGACTCAGAAGAGCCCCCAAAACAGACATGTACCTTACTCATCATTTGTTTGATGGCGCTAAATTAAACAGGTCTCATGAATCTGGTGCGTGCAAGCTGAGCGAGTGCAGGCTTCATCACCAGCCAGGAGCCAGGTCTGTTTTCTGAATGAGTCAGTGTTTACCTGCCTTATCACAACAACAAGCTAGGGAGGGATGAGCACAGAGAAGCGAGACGCACACACACACAGAACCATCGTTGCCAAGGAAGCCGACCATGAAATAACCTGGCTGGGATTCTAATGAATGTGATCCCATCTGAATGATGATTATATAACTACATCAAAACCGCAGATCACAAGGGCTGAACTGAAGCCCAAACACACATCAAAACACACGTATAATGTCAGCATCTAATGTCGGTGCGCTGACATTACACTGCATACTCACCGGAGTTAACTTTAGAGTTTTGACATTAATTTCAACAGGAAGGCTGGTGGATACATCACCCTACAGCTTAATGTTGAAACTGTAGACAGACAACTCCCTTCTTTAGGCTTCTGACAAGGTATAGAAGGGCCTATAGTCCCATATACTTAGTGTTGCCATTTGTTCCGCCATTGTCAAGCCGTACAATATACAGTATACAGATTCCTGTGGGACCAATGAGGGTGTATATAAATATCAATATCTATGTATGGGACTAGGCTGAGAGAGGCTGAAATAGCCTACTGTATAAGCAACATCCTCTATCTAAAACAACTCCTCCCCCCCGATCAACTATTCACATCAAAACCAATTAAGAGCTAATGAGCAAGGATATTCACTGCGGCTGAATCCCAGGGATAACAGAGTGCCAGTGACACCCAAGCGTAAAAACAACATTACGTAACATGACATAAGTGTTCAGATGGAAGGGAGTGAGAACACCGCATCTGTCAAAATCCCAATCTAAATACACATCAAGATGTGTTCTCAAAACCAATAGAAAAATGCAGAGTACCACTGATATGCTACTGTAATTCCGTTTCAATGAAAGCACCACCTGCCATTACTGTCTGGCATGTCTGTGGCTGTTATCTTCGTGACTCATTATTTCTAAACCCAATTATTGTACGTTCCTAGAGGAAAGGTAATGACTACAGCAACATTAGCAGAGCTGTTGGTGCATAGAGCTATCGAGTTGTATCTTATAGGAGCCTAGATATGATATTTCTCATCATATGTAATGATTTATGTTAATACATTATGGGGGTGGGGGGGTGTGTTCTGACACAAGTACGGACTTTGCTGTGCCTCCATGCGTGTAAGCAGGTGCTGGAGAGGAGAGCTGTGGCCGCCCAGTGTTTATGCTCTAGGGAGGGTGTCTGAGCGTCTGAACAGAGACTTGCACAGTCATCTCATCTCACCTTCTCCTTTTGGTTGCATGCTTGACACAGCTCGCTCAGGAAAACACCTTCACACACACGCACACACACACACACACAGGCAACAGCTGGCGGCTTCTCATGTGTGTCGATGGTTATATAAGTATGAATATATAAATATGAATCCTCCATAAGCTCAGTAGAATCCCAGTGAATTGAACACCCGGGTGAAAGCTTAGGCGTCTGCATTTACATTGCAGTGGAATTTAGAAGTGGGTTGTAAATGTGCTCGTGTGCACGTGCCGTGTCACCCATGTGAAAGCATGGTTAAACAAAACACTAACAAAAACACAACCAGGACATACATAAAAACAGCAGCACTCAAAAGATAACATTCATAATAACGAGGCAAGAAGAGACAGTGTTTCAGTGACACACTTTAATTACACAACACACACACACACACTCCAGACCTGAAATCATTCAAATACTTTGAGCGTTTGCTTGAGCTTGCCTGGAGTGCCAGTTGGGCGGGGTTTGTCAAACTATTCTATTGGTTCCATTGCATCAGGCAAGCTCAATCGAGCACAGTTGAGTGTGCGATAGTGTTTGAACCCAGGTCTGTTGGAAAACGGCACATTGGAGATGGGAAAGTGCTCATGATAACCTGTTATTAGTGGCTCTATAACATCTATAACATTGCTCATGCAGATAAATGATGAAAGAATCTAAATGACTCTGAGCAAAAGAAAATCTCAAAATCTAAACAAAAACAGCATGGATTAAAATCTCCTCTAAAGCTAAAATAATACAGAATTGCAAGACTTCATTTTTGTTCATTCGGGAGCATTTTCAATCTTAATGCATTTTCAAACTATACCCAACACAAATATAAACGCAACATGTAAAGTGTTGGTCCCATGTTTAATGAGCTGAAATAAAAGATCCCAGAAATCTTCTACATGCACAAAAAGCATATTATCTTTCAGATAATGTGCACAAATAGTTTTACATCCCTGTTAGTGAGTATTTCTAATTTGCCAAGATAATTCATCCATCTGACGGATGTGGCATATGAAGAAGCTGATTTAACAGCATGATCATTACACAGGTGCACCTTGTGCTGGGGACAATACAAGTTTATTTTACACACCACAGATTTCTCAAGTTCTGAGGGAGCATGCAATCAGTATGCTGACTGCAGGAATGTCAACTAGAGCTATTGCCAGAGAAGTGAATGTTAATTTCTCTACCTTAAGTCGCCTCCAACATTGTTTTAGAGTATTCATTAGTACGTCCTCACAACCGCAAACCACACCAAACCTGGACTTCCACATCCGGGCATCTTCCTCTGCGGGATCGTCTGAGACCAGCCACCCGGACTAATGAAACTGTCGGTTTGCAGAAGAATTTCTGCACAAACTGTCTGTTATTTAATTAGGCAAGTCAGTTAAGAACAAAATCTTATATACAATTACAGCCCACCATGGCCAAACCCGGACAATTGTCTGCCGCCCTATGGGACTCCCAATCACGGGCAGATACAGCCTGGATTGAAACTAGGGACTGTGGTGACAACTCTTGCACTGAGAAGCAGTGCCTACGACCGCTGTGCCACTCGGGAGGCAGGCATAAGCTAAGGACAACAAGCACAATTGCATTTTAGCAGATGTTATTGCGGGTGTAGCGAAATGCTTGTATAAGCGCCATCCTCTATCTAAACCACTCATCCCCCCCGATCCACTATTCACTTCAAAACCAATTAAGAGCTAATGAGCAAGGGTATTCACTTCTGCTGAATCCCAGTGATAATTGAGTGCCAGTGACACCCCAAGCGTAAAAACAACATTACGTAACATTACATAAGTGTTCAGATGGAAGGGAGTGAGAACACTGCATCTGTCAAAATACACATCAAAATGTGTTCTCAAAACCAATAGAAATATGGCGAGTACCATTGATATGGTACTGTAATTCCATTTCAATGAAAGCACCACCTGCCATTACTGTCTGGCATGTCTATGGCTGTTATCTTCGCGAGTCATTACTTCCAAACCCAATTACCGTCCTGGAGGAAAAGTAATGACTACAGCAAATGTAGCAGAGCCGTTGGTGTGTAGAGCAATCTAGTTTGAATGCACAGAGATAACGTGATGAGATACTGAGGCCAATTGTCGTGCCATTCATCCGGCGCCATCACCTCATGTTTCAGCATGACAATGAATGGCACCACGCCACAAGTATCTGTACTGTAATTCCTGGATCTGTAAGCTGAAAATGTCCCAGTCATCCTGCATACTCACCAGACATGTCATCCATTGAGCATGTTTGGGATGCTCTGGAATGGTGTGTATGACAGCGTGTTCCAGCTCCCGCTAATATCCAGCAACTACGCACAGCCATTTAAGAGGAATGGGACAACATTCCACGGGCCACAATTAACAGCCTGATCAACACTATACAAAGGAGCATGAGGCGCAAATGGTGGTCACATCAGATAATGACTGGTTACCTGATCCACATACCTACTTTTCTTTTAAAGATATATGTGACCAACAGACACATATCTATATTCCCCTTCATGTGAATTCCATGGATTAGGACCTAATTAATTTGTTTCTATTAACTGATTTCCTTATATGAACTGTAACTATTTGACATTGTCGCATGATGCGTTTATATATTTTTTTCAGTGTATAATTACAATTTTAAAATAGTAATACGCATAGTCAAGTCATTATTCTAATGATGCATTCTGAAAATCACACAGAGTGAACATTTTGAAGCTTATACATCCATATACAATACAGAACCTATCCATCCCGATTAGACCTCGGGGCTTTTAAGCAGCTGTATGTACAAGCTAGCCAGGTCTGTGACTAAAATGTTTCTCAAAATAAAATTATTTCTACAGTATATGTCCAAAATTACACCCTGATGCACAGTTGAAGTCGGACGTTTACATACACTTAGTCATTCAAACTTGTTTTTCAACCACTCCACAAATGTCTTGTTAACAAACTATAGTTTTGGCAAGTTGGTTAGGACATCTACTTTGTGCATGACACAAGTCATTTTTCCAACAATTGTTTACAAACAGATTATTTCACTTATAATTCACTGTATCACAATTCCAGTGGGTCAGAAGTTTACATGCACCAAGTTGACTGTGCCTTTTAACAGCTCGGAAAATTCCATAAAATTATGTCATGGCTTTAGAAGCTTCTGATAGGCTCATTGACCTCATTTGAGTGAATGTATTTCAAGGCCTACCTTCAAACTCAGTGCCTCTTTGCTTGACATCATGGGAAAATCAAAAGAAATCAGCCAAGACCTCAGAAAAAAAATTGTAGACCTCCACAAGTCTGGTTCATCCTTGGGAGCAATTTCCAAACGCCTGAAGGTATCACGTTCATCTGTACAAACAATAGTTTGCCAGTTTAAACACCATGGGACCACACAGCCGTCATACTGCTCAGGAAGGAGATGCGTTCTGTCGTCTAGAGATGAACGTACTTTGTAGCGAGAAGTGCAAATCAATCCCAGAACAACAGCAAAGGACCTTGTGAAGATGCTGGAGGAAACAGGTACAAAAGTATCTATATCCACAGCAAAACAAGTCCTATATCGACAAAACCTGAAAGGCCGCTCAGCAAGGAAGAAGCCACTGCTCCAAAACCGCCATAAGAAAGCCAGACTACAGTTTGCAACTGCACATGGAGACAAAGATCGTACTTTTTTGAGAAATGTCCTCTGGTCTGATGAAACAAAAATAGAACTGTTTGGTCATAATGACCATCATTATTTTTGGAGGAAAAAGGGGAAGGCTTGCAAGCCGAAGAACTCCATCCAAACCGTGAAGCACTGGGGTGGCAGCATCATGTTGTGGGGGTGCTTTGCTCAGGAGGGACTGGTGCACTTCACAAAATAGATGGCATCATGAGGTAGGAAAATTATGTGGATATATTGAAGCAACATCTCAAGACATCAGTCAGGAAGTTTGGTCACAAATGGACAATGACCCCAAGCATACTTCCAAAGTTGTGGCAAAATGGCTTAAGGACAACAAAGTCAAGGTATTGGAGTGGCCATCACAAAACCCTGACCTCAATCCTAGAGAAAATGTGTGGGGAGACCTGAAAAAACGTGTGCGATCAAGGAGGCCTACAAACCTGGCTCATTTACACCAGCTCTGTGTCACGCACAGAGACATTGTTTCTCTATGGTGTAGTTGGTCAGGGCGTGACTAGGGGGTATTCTAGTTTATTATTTCTATGTTGTGTTCTAGTTTATTTTTTCTATGTTGGTGTTTTGTATGATTCCCAATTAGAGGCAGCTGGTAATCGTTGTCTCTAATTGGGGATCATATTTAAGTAGCTATTTTTACATACTGTGTTATTTTGTGTTTGTGTATGTGCACCACATAGTCACGTTTTGTTGTTCGTTTATTGTTTTGTTTTGCTTAAGTTCCAATTGTTAATAAAGATGTGGAACTCTACGTACGCTGCGCCTTGGTCCAGTTCTTATGACAACCGTGACACTCTGTCAAGAGGAATGAGCCAAAATTCACCCAACTTATTGTGGGAAGCCTGTGCAAGGCTACCCGAAACGTTTGACCCAAGTTAAGCAATTTGAAGGCAATGCTACCAAATACTAATTGAGTGTATGTAAACTTCTGACCCACTGGGAATGTGACGAAAGAAATAAAAGCTGAAATAAATCATTCTCGCTACTATTATTTTGACATTTCACATTCTTAAAATAAAGTGATGATACTAACTGACCTAAAACAGGGAATTTTTACTAGGATTAAATGTCAGGAATTGTGAAAAACTGAGTTTAAATGTATTTGGCTAAGGTGTATGTAAACTTCCGACTTCAACTGTATGTACCAATATCACCGCCAATACTGAAACGATCAAATCAAGGATCACTAGCTGCATTGGTGTTAAAACGTGCACGATACAGAAATGTCAAGTGACCCGCCATTATAATAACGCAAGTGACTTGAGTCAATTGCATTCTTTCTCTGAGCCGTTCGTTCAAGTAAAACCTTGATACCAACCATTGGACGTGACAAGCTAGTGATTGTCAACGTTTGTTTGCAATACATTCTTGTTGTTCACAATGTTTGTTTTATGCGCCTGTTGAAATTGAGTTATTGAATGGTGGTAGATTGTGTTCAAGTAAAAAAAGTGAAACCAATTTCAATCAAAAAAACATCCCAGTTATTTTTGGATGAAAATAGAAATAATTACAGCGTGAGGATATACTGGCTGTCGTAGCCTTATAGGGGTGCGTGCTTCAGTGTATAGTTGAGTCCAGTTTTAGGCGAAGGTGGGGTTATGTTGTTTGGTGGTCAAGCATCAGCCCAGACCCACCTACAGCTTGCAGTTGAAGATGGGCGTACCATCGTACATGCCATGTTTGAGCTTAGCTCAGGTTTACAGCTTTTGGACGGGGCTCTTTTCCCTGGTGAGTATCCTGGCAGGTTTCTGCAGCTTCTCCAGTTTCCTGTCCAGGTAGTGGAGGCCCTTGGCCTGCAGCATTTCAGTTTCTCAGCACGGCTCTCGTCCAGGGTGATGTTCTCGTTCATATAGGGGTTGAAGCGCAAGCACGAGTCGGGAGAAAGGAGGGTGTCCAGCATGACGTGGACCTCTGGGAGGGAGCGAAGGAGTGAGGCGAAGTATAATCAAGTTATCGGTGCATCTAGTTAAGTATTAGTTATTGTAAGTGGAAAAATTAGCCGTGGGAGAGGACGGCATGGTGAACCACTGGAGACATAGAAGGGGAGGGGAAGGGGGGGGGGGGGGGGGGGGTGAGAGTGAGGGCACACGTATGTATGTATGTAGATGTGTATTTACAGGCACACAAACACACACATGGACTCACATTCAAACACACCACATTGGACATTGGTTGACATACAGTATAAACATTCAACCCCACATAACAAATAAACCTAATTGTCACAACATGCGTAAATAGTCTGAAGTCAAAAGAGCTTGAGAGAGTCAAGAGATCAAGCTAGTCAAACCCATTCTGTCAGCAACATTGACAGGATCGCGTGATTTCAAATGGGCTAACATTTAGCGGCGAGGATCTGTGAGCTCTGACAGTGTCAGAAGCAGGGTTATTCAGGGTGCAGACGTCTGAGCGAGTGTTGTTTCTCAATGGTGTGTGTGTGTGTGTGTGTGTGTGTGTGTGTGTGTGTGTGTGTGTGTGTGTGTGTGTGTACATGCGCGTGTGTGTGTTAGGGGAGGGTTGTTTCTCAGAGTATATTCAGTCATGGATGTGTTAAAATGGCGTGTCTGTAGTGGTAGAAACAGCAACACACACACACACACACACACATAGAAATAATAGGCTAGATGTGCCTGAAGGAGCTGGTAACAGCAGCTGTTTGTGTCAATGTTCCCAGAGAAATGTGAGAGAGGTTGCTAAGACACGGGTTCCATTATAGCTACAACACGATTCTCAAACTACACGTCTGGGGGCTGTTATTATCACTATATCTAACGGTCACATCAGTTCTCACTACTTTTCTCACTAAGATATGAACAGATTAAGTGAGTGGTTGCAGTTTATACAAGCCTGACGGAGGACCACAGCCCTGTAAATACTTCAACAGCTGTTTGTGTCACCTTTAAGTTCCCACAGAGGAGTGAATGAGGTGAGTCTTAGATCAGGAGCTGAAACATGTTCCATTATAGTATGTAATAAATGCATGATTGAGTTTGACTCTGTTCAACACACTTTTAAGAGAACATATCTGGATGCTGTGTATTCAGGGTTCAACCAATGGGAAAGGGTGATAGCTAGTAAGTTGTACAACTGAATGCCTTCAAACAAAATGTGTCTTCTCCAGAAAGGTGCAGGGGGCTGCCTTAATCAACATCCACAGCGCCAGGGAACCAGTGAGTTAAGTGCCTTGCTCAGGGGTAGAACAACAGATTCTTAACGTGTCAGCTCAGGGATTCAAACCAGCAACCTTTTAGTTACTAGTCTACCTGCCTAGCGGTTAGCTGCTCGGTACGATATAGTTATGACCACAAGCTCTCTAAGATGACGGAAGAGGGAGTGTTTTTAGTGTTGAATTTTCTAAGTGACCTCATTCCAATACACACTCCCCCCTAGCGATACGTGATCAATTCCAGCATGCACATTATGGCGTGCTCCTACTGCACTGCAAACGACATGTATTGTTTTACATTTACATTTTAGATTAGGTCTGCTGTGCGTCTGCTGTGCCGCTGCTGCTGCTCTCTGCAGGGTGCTCCTGTAGTTCGGATACATCTCTTCTCCCCTCCTCCCGTCCCTCTCTAATCAGACAGGTTATTTATATCCACCAGATGAACATGCTTAAAACCCAGATTTCCTATTTTCCTTCTCAAAAACTCTGCTTCCACCACAGCTGCGACCTCCTCGTCCGCTTATCAGCGTGTCCCGGGGTGTAGCGTTCGGCCTGTGTTGATGTGCGAGCAGACAAGGAAGGTTTTGAGTGTTTGTCTTTCCGTGTCGTGCAGCCGGTTGGTTTACAGTGACTGCCAAGTAGATCCGAAGACATCCGGGGGCTGTGTGTGTGTGTGTGTGCGTGTGTGTGTGTGTGTGTGTGTGTGTGTGCACGTTTCACTCTAAATCGCAGACTTCATTCCATCCCGGAGCAAATGTGGTGAGAATTAAAGTGATAATTAGACCATAGTTACACTGGGGGTGTATTGCTGAGGTGATGTCGAAATGTCAGTATTCTAGGTCCGTCCATGTCTGAGGACGTCGGGAGATGACGTGGGAAACGGCCACTAGGGGCAACAGTGAGCGTTTTTGTGGGTTTGCGGTTTTGCTATGGCGTTGTGGACGGGGATGGCGGATGGGCATAAGCATCTGGTTGGAAAGGTTGCATGTTTGTTTTAAGCTTATCCTTAACCCTTGCCTCATCTATTCTGAGTTAATGCCTAACCTGAAGAATTCGTAGTTAATGCCTAAACTTAACCCCTAACCTTAAAATGCCGAGTTAATGCCTAACCTTAACCTTAAACACTTTGAAATGTGTCATTTGGAACAACTTTGAAATTTGACGTTTGAGAAACAGTCTAATTCTGACATGATGTGTCCAAACATAGCTGCTCTCAGAAATCTAACATGCTTTTTAGTTCAGGACTAGGCTTAATCTGTGTCTAGGAAACTGGACCAAAAAGTACAACGGCCCAGACAGATGTCAAGTTACCCTCTGTGTCTGTGACAGAGCTGATGACATTGGGGAGCTTGGTCTTGAGGCTGGTGTAGGTGGTGTTGTTCTTGCCGGCCATCTCCACGCGACCCGTACCCAGGGATACCACACACTGCACAGACGTGTTGGGCCACAGGCACTTACATTCATGGATAGCTAACGCTGTGGGGTTGTTGATGAGGAGGAAGAAACAAGGTGAGGGTCATTTATGAACATTTGAACATCTTGGCCATGTTCTGTTATAATCTCCACCCGGCACAGCCAGAAGAGGACTGGCCACCCCTCATAGCCTGGTTCCTCTCTAGGTTTCCTCCTAGGTTTTGGCCTTTCTAGGGAGTTTTTCCTAGCCACCGTGCTTCTACACCTGCATTGCTTGCTGTTTGGGGTTTTAGGCTGGGTTTCCGTACAGCACTTTGAGATATCAGCTGATGTAAGAAGGGCTATATAAATACATTTGATTTGATTTGAGGGACGAGAGAGTGAGAGAGCGAGAGAGGGAGAGAACATTAACTTCGACATACCAATTAGGATCTGGCTAAAAATACTTGAAATAGTTATAGAACCCATTGCCCTTTATGGTTGTGAGGTCTGTGGTCTGCTCACCAACCATGAATTCACAAAATGTGATAAATACCCAATTGAGACTGCATGCAGAATTCTGCATAGTCTTCTCCTGAGAGCCAGGTCTGCCTATGTGAACATTGCCCACAAAAACTGAGCTGCACTTCCTAACCTCCTGCCAAATGTATGACAATATTAGAGACACATATTTCCCTCAGATTACACAGATCCACAAAGAATTAGAAAACAAACCCAATTTTGATAAACTCCCATATGTACTGGGTGGAATACCACAGTGTGCCATCACAGCAGCAAGATGTGTGACCTGTTGCCACAAGAAAAGGGCAACCAGTGAAGAACAAACACCATTGTAGATACAACCCATATGTATGTTTATTTATTTTCCCTTCTGTACATTCACTATTTGCACATCGTTACAACACTGTAAATATACATAATATGACATTTGAAATGTCTTTATTCTTTTGGAACTTCTGTGAGTGTAATGTGTACTGTTAATTGTTATTGTTTATTTCACTTTTGCTTATTATCTACTTCACTTGCTTTGGCAGTATAAATCTATGTTTGCTCCATGCCAATAAAGCCCTTGAATTGAATTGAGAGAGAGAGAGTGGTAGAGGCAGAGAGATGTTATGGCTACAGTTATGTTGCAGCGACCAGCGGGCATTTAGCATTTATTCGAAATTGATGTAATTAAATGTCCATTTGTTTTGTTTGTTTGGAAAGTAAGAAAGGCAAAAGATCAAAACTTTAAATGATACAAGAACGTCTGCCAAAATGAACAAAATGGAACAGATCGCTACTGTAGTTGTGGTACAGCTTCTAGGAATCAGCTCCACCTCCAGCTACGCTGTAGTTACTTTTCCCCCTTGCCTACTCATTGTGTCTGACTGGCTTTGATATCAAGAAGCCACCCAGGAGCAATTTGGTGAAGATCCATAGACTACCCAGGGCAATGGGGGAGTAAGTAGGGTAGAAGGCTGAAGGAGGGGAGGTGGGTGTTGAATAGGCATGAGGCTGGGGGACCCGAGAGGGGGCTGGAGGGGTTGCTGGCTACAGGATCAAACACTGAGGGACAGTCCTCATTAGGGCAGCCAGGCTGGGGGGTGGGAGCTCTAGGACCCGGGGTGTCTAGGGACTCTCGGAGGAGTGGGTGGTGTGTATGTGTGTGTCTCATTGCGTGTCTGTAAATGTATATGTTTTGCTGTGTGTGTGTGTGTGTGTGTGTGTGTATGAGAGATAGACACCTGTGGGTGTGAATGCATTTCTCTGTGTATATGTGTGATACACCTGGGTGTGCGTGTATGTATGCAATTATGTGTGTGAGTGCGGAAGGGAAAGTCAGGGGTAGGGGGGCCTTCTCCCGCTCTGTCCCCATTGCCAATCCCTAGACCTATATCTCTCCATACCACTCAAGTACCCATATAGCATAATGAGAAAGAGGGTCCCTGTTTAATGTAACAATGTCAGAGAGCATGCCATGATGGGGAATATCAGGGAGGGCTGCATCCTAGCCTACCAACCACCAAGCCAGATCTGTTAATCATCCAGGGAGCTGGACTGAGGAATTATATCATTGCCTCAAGGTTTCCCCCAAAAAAAAGAAAGAAGAAAAGAAAGAAAGAGGGAATTGGATGTAGGAGTATGATTGGGACCCTGGCGGCTGAGCGAAAGAGAGAGAGAAGAGCCCTGTGGACGGAATTATTAGGGGCACATTGACAGTGCGGACACCAAGTGCGATTTTTGGCTCTTAATATCACAGCCCTCTCAAATGGAAAGTAAAGTATAAATGACATTGAGGGATTGGAGGACTTGCAAGACAGGTGAAAAAAGCTCAACTACCAAGGGACAAATACAGTGCCTTGCGAAAGTATTCGGCCCCCTTGAACTTTGCGACCTTTTGCCACATTTCAGGCTTCAAACATAAAGATATAAAACTGTATTTTTTTGTGAAGAATCAACAACAAGTGGGACACAATCATGAAGTGGAACGACATTTATTGGATATTTCAAACTTGTTTAACAAATCAAAAACTGAAAAATTGGGCGTGCAAAATTATTCAGCCCCCTTAAGTTAATACTTTGTAGCGCCACCTTTTGCTGCGATTACAGCTGTAAGTCGCTTGGGATATGTCTCTATCAGTTTTGCACATCGAGAGACTGACATTTTTTCCCATTCCTCCTTGCAAAACAGCTCGAGCTCAGTGAGGTTGGATGGAGAGCATTTGTGAACAGCAGTTTTCAGTTCTTTCCACAGATTCTCGATTGGATTCAGGTCTGGACTTTGACTTGGCCATTCTAACACCTGGATATGTTTATTTTTGAACCATTCCATTGTAGATTTTGCTTTATGTTTTGGATCGTTGTCTTGTTGGAAGACAAATCTCCGTCCCAGTCTCAGGTCTTTTGCAGACTCCATCAGGTTTTCTTCCAGAATGGTCCTGTATTTGGCTCCATCCATCTTCCCATCAATTTTAACCATCTTCCCTGTCCCTGCTGAAGAAAAGCAGGCCCAAACCATGATGCTGCCACCACCATGTTTGACAGTGGGGATGGTGTGTTCAAGGTAATGAGCTGTGTTGCTTTTACGCCAAACATAACGTCTTGCATTGTTGCCAAAAAGTTCAATTTTGGTTTCATTTGACCAGAGCACCTTCTTCCACATGTTTGGTGTGTCTCCCAGGTGGCTTGTGGCAAACTTTAAACGACACTTTTTATGGATATCTTTAAGAAATGGCTTTCTTCTTGCCACTCTTCCATAAAGGCCAGATTTGTGCAATATACGACTGATTGTTGTCCAATGGACAGAGTCTCCCACCTCAGCTGTAGATCTCTGCAGTTCATCCAGAGTGATCATGGGCCTCTTGGCTGCATCTCTGATCAGTCTTCTCCTTGTATGAGCTGAAAGTTTAGAGGGACGGCCAGGTCTTGGTAGATTTGCAGTGGTCTGATACTCCTTCCATTTCAATATTATCGCTTGCACAGTGCTCCTTGGGATGTTTAAAGCTTGGGAAATCTTTTTGTATCCAAATCCGGCTTTAAACTTCTTCACAACAGTATCTCGGACCTTCCTGGTGTGTTCCTTGTTCTTCATGATGCTCTCTGCGCTTTTAACGGACCTCTGAGACTATCACAGTGCAGGTGCATTTATACGGAGACTTGATTACACACAGGTGGATTGTATTTATCATCATTAGTCATTTAGGTCAACATTGGATCATTCAGAGATCCTCACTGAACTTCTGGAGAGAGTTTGCTGCACTGAAAGTAAAGGGGGCTGAATAATTTTGCACGCCCAATTTTTCAGTTTTTGATTTGTTAAAAAAGTTTTAAATATCCAATAAATGTCGTTCCACTTCATGATTGTGTCCCACTTGTTGTTGATTCTTCACAAAAAAATACAGTTTTATATCTTTATGTTGGAAGCCTGAAATGTGGCAAAAGGTCACAAAGTTCAAGGGGGCCGAATACTTTCGCAAGGCACTGTATGTAGCATAAGCTAACATGGTTGCATGGGTTAGTGGTTCAAAATGGAAAACAACAGAACTTTTAATAAAAACATTGTCTTCGATTTTGACAACGGTGAAGTTTCGGGGTCATGTTAGTTCATGTCGTCTCATAAAGAGTTATTCTCGAGTTTGGAGAGAAAACAATCTCTCATGGGTTGGCACGTAGCCTAGCGGTTAGAGAGGCGACCCAGCAACCGTAGGGTTTCCAGTTTGAATCTAGCCCGAACCATGAAAAACAGCCCCAGACCATAATTCCTCCTCCACCAAACTTTACAATTGGCACTATGCTTTGGTCTTCTGGCATCCGCCAAACCCAGATTCGTCCGTCAGACTGCCAGATGGCGAAGCGTGATTCATCACTCCACAGAACGCATTTCCACTGCTCCAGAGTCCAATGGCGGCGAGCTTTATACCACTCCAGCCAATGCTTGGCATTGCGCATGGTGATCTTTGGCTTGTGTGCAGCTGCTCGGCCATGGAAAGCCATTTCATGAAGCTCCCGCTGAACAGTTCTTGTGCTGACGTTGCTTCCAGGGGCAGTTTGGAACTCGGTAGTGAGTGTTGCAACCGAGGACATACAATGTTTACGCACTTCAGCACTCGGCGGTCCCGTTCTGTAAGCTTGTGTGTCCTACCACTTCGCAGCTGAGCCATTGTTGCTCCTAGATGTTTCTATGTCACAATAAAAACGCGTACAGTTGACCGGGGCAGATCTAGCCGGGCAGAAATTCGATGAACTGACTTGTTGGAAAGGTGGCATCCTATGATGGTGCCACGTTGAAAGTCACTGAGCTCTTCAGTAAGGCCATTCTACTGCCACTGTTTGACTATTGATATTGAATGGCTGTGTGCTCGATTGTATACACCTGTCAGCAATGGGTGTGGCTGAAATAGACTAATCCACTAATTTGAAGGGGTGTCCACATGCAGTACCAGTCAAAAGTTTGGACGCACCTACTTATTCAAGGGTTTTTCTTTATTTTTACTATTTTCTACATTGTAGAATAATAGTGAAGACATCAAAACTATGAAATAACACATATGGAATCATGTACTCCCGAGTGGCGCAGCAGTCTAAGGCACTGCATTTCAATTCTAGAGGTGTCACTACAGACACTGGTTTGATTCCAAGCTGTATCACAACTGGCTGTGATTGGGAGTCCCATAGGGGTTGGCTGGGGAGGTCAGTCATTGTAAATTAGAATTTGTGCTTAACTGTCTTGCCTAGTTAAATAAAGGTCAAATAAAAACTTGGTAGACCCAGACCTGGTATAAAAAAATGTCACGTGGCCTACAGCCAACTTTGAGCAATTTTTTTTCCCCCAGGCTGGAGTGCCAGGTCAACAGGGTTGGCTGTTTTGGGACATTTCTATTGGTTCATTGCGTCATGCATGCTCAATAAAGCAAATGTAAAGTATTTAAAATGATTTCAAACAGTATTTGAACCCAGGTCTGCCATACAAATGGCGAGTTCTCATCTCATCTTGGTGACTTACATGCTGACTTAAACCACTTGCGTTGCGTGACGCGCTGCATGTTCCACCTCTCCCATTTCCTCATTGGTTTTTAGGAGCATATACGCACGTGGGTGATTGAAAGATGAACTGAGGTCCACACTCCAGTCCAGTTGGTGGTGGTAAAGCACCTTAAAGTTGGTTGCTAACCGCCATATAAAGTCCAAAGAAGAAGACTGAAGGAGGAGCGATTACTAGATACTAACTAGGTTTATCCTTTTATTTGTGGATTAATTGTCAGAGTAGAGGACCTTGTTTATATCCCAGGACAAATTAGCTAGCAACAGCAAGCTAGCTAAATTTCCATGAATGTTTAATGCATTTGGACCTATCCTCAAATGAATATGGTTGGTTCAGAATTCGTTTTGATATTTCAACCTGCGTGTTCTGATCGCGTCTGGTGCGGGTGGACAAAATCAACATGCACGCGAAGGCGCACGCGGACGCACGCTTGCGCCCGGTCTAGTCGGCATTCAAGACCAAAAAAAGAACACAGAGAGAACAAAAAGCCATCGCCATCTCACCGTCCCCTTCCACAAAAAAAACCTAGAGGAAGTGCTGTGTTGGCAAGGCCACGTCATTCAGCGCCAGAGGGGCCGTTGTCTGGTCTGGCAGTTCCTGAAATTAATCACAGAAGAAGTGTGTGTGTGTGCGTGTTTGATGTGTGTGTGTGTGTGCGCTGGATTTCCTGCAAACGGATAATTAGTGGGAGGAGATAATGCTGCAGCCAACAGCAATAGATAACGTTTGGCCGACCCCAGCTGGAACAAAACAGCTCTGTACCTTCTTACCACTTACACCACTGGGGGTGACTCCATTTTACGGTCCAGGACCTAGTAGCTGTGGCGGCTTCTTTTCCTTGATAGCCAGGGGCCATTTGTCAGTTCTCAATGAGCACAATGCCTTCCACTCATAACCAGTGTGGCAAGCAAGCACACACATTCTCCCACCAAACCCGGGAGTAGAATGATACGACTTGTCTCAACGACTCTGCACCTGTTAGGGGCATTTAATAGCCAATGGAGAAGAGAGGCGACGCCTTGAAGCGCATTCTGTGACAAGGGACACCCTATTCCATACATAGTGCACTACTTTTGACCAGAGCTCTATGAGTAGTTCACTATGAAAGGAACTGTCCACGCCTCCTGTGAAGATCAGTTGGTCGAGCATGGCGCTTACAATGCCATCGATGTTGGTTTGATTCCCACTGCAGACCGGTAAGAAAATGTATGCGCTCACGATGTCGATCTGGATAAAAACATATTGTAAAACGTTTGAAAAATGGATAGGGTGCCATTTGGGATGCGTCCACAGTCTGACGACTATGAAGAGGCTCCATGGTGCTATTGGATTTGGACGGAAGACTGGGTTCCAAAGACGGGTTTTGTCCACTGTGGAACTTGTGGCATAATACATCATTCAGAGTCTCATTTGCATAGATCTGTCATCTCTCTCTATCTATCTACAGCTGTCAGAGACAAATAAGCCTCCATGAGGGAGATGGAGCCGGGCCCCACACTAATAGAAACCAGTTGGCAGACTTCTTCTGACACCAACTGCGATCGTAGGCTCTGCAGTGCTGCTTGCTGTCTTTTGGGGGCATACACACAAGCACACACACACACACACACACACATGCACACACAAACACTCTCAGTCCATTTTTCTTTCCCAGCTGATGCCATTGCCACACCGAAGCGCTGCTTAAGGTCTTTGGGGGCACTCTTCATCTGAGATCCATACTTGGAAAGCTTACAGTATATACTTGGACCATTGCCATGTTCTCACATTAAGCATCTCTTCAGGCCACGAGAGTCATTTGGATAGGGTGGTTAAAGTTAGAAACAATGATCTACTTAGGGGCCAAACTGCGGCAAATGAGCTGGGCACACAGAAACCTGCCACACAAGCTGCCTGTCAAACTCAGCATGACACAGGTCAGGGTTCGCTTCTCTTCAGAGGGATTTAGAGCTAATGCTACTCTCACTCTAATGCCTCTATGCCATGGCCAATGCCTGTATAGAAAGTGCTCTTACCACAAGTTAAAATGTCCTCCTTTGAATGAAAAGGTACAAACCCTCTTTATTGAGGTGATTTGACAGAATTTAAACCCAGAGCCAAAGGCAAAACTGTAATTGAAATATTGAAGAAAGATTCAGGACGGCAACTTACCACCCCTACAAATTATAACCCCCAGAGCCAAAGGCAATGAATGTCTACAGTAGCCTCAACAACATTCTGTAGGTTAGCACCATGGTGTAGCCAGAGGACAGAAAGCTTCGGTCCTCCTCTGTTTCGCAATCAATCAATCCCGTGAACACAGACATTTACATTCAGAGGGTGAATGGTGTCATGACGTGATCATGGATCCTCTCTCTCTCTCTCAATCAATCAATCAATCAATCCCGTGAACACAGACATTTACATCGGTGTCATGGAACGGGGTGTTCTTTTCTACTCCAGTATAAAAAACACTTCTGACGAAGCTTACATTAGACCAGAAAACATGGAAGCTTTCGTTACATGGTTGGCAACTCTACCAAGGACAAGACTAGAGAACTTGGAGATCATTCCCACGTTGAAATGGTTAAGAAATCTACAAACTAAAGAACAATTATTCAGTCTGCAGCTGTTTAAGTACTTTAGTCTGGTAAACGCAACCGGACGAACGACCGAATGTTATTCTGACGTATGCTACAACTGCGAAAGACTGATCTCTGGTGGACAAACCAGAGACTTTCCATCGACGATGTATCCAGCAGGCGGACCGGCGAGGGACAACAAAGCCATACACTTGTAAATATGTAAATTGAGATTTATTTTGGAATGAGCGGTTGTTTGTGTTCAAAGTATAAGCATATTTATGAGTGTAGTGTATGTACGGGGCTCCACTCTGAGATTCCCGCTCTTGAGCTGGCCCCACCCCTTTCCTTTATCTACAAAGCCGTCATATTGGCTTATCCCACTAGAGACTTTTCAGTGTGTCATGTCAGTAACCAATGTATAACTATTGTGTGTGTATTTATGAAATTCTGTGATTGATTAGTTAGTTAGTAAATAAATAATTAAGACTATTTGTATATAGCTGATTCATGATTTATGATGCTAGGGTTCATGCAGATATCCAAGGGTTTGCAACATTCAGGAATGAGATTGATGAGGTAATAATACATTAATAGAAGATCGATAAGATATGAAAATATCTTAAAAGTTAATTTGGGAAATAGAGACTCTATAAACATTTTCCCTTGGTGCCCCGACTTCCTAGTTAATTAAAGTTACATGATTAGTTTAATCACGACAATGGGCAAGACAAAATATTTAAGTGCCTTTGAACAGGGTATGCTACTAGGTGCCAGGGGCACCGGTTTGAGTGTGTGGAGAACTGCTGGGTTTTTTACACTCAACAGTTTCCCATGTGCTTCCGTTCAAGAAACATTTTTAACAGAATTGGTGGAATGAACACACCCCTGATCACACGTAAACATGGTTCACTTTTATAGCAGCCATGTTGTACTATTTCTGGCATCTCTGCGCTCTCCTCCTCTCACCTTTTCCCTTTGCTTGTGGACTTCAATGCACAACACATCAGCTGTATGTGACCAGGCAAAAAAAACTTTCCAAGCTAAACCAGATCATAACCACTATACACAGCCTACATCGTTGTCACCATAGCTAAAGTAACATCATAGTCAACATAGCTAATAGAACTAACATGTTAGTAAACCTGCTACAATCATGCAGTCAGTAAGCAGTTTAGCACTTACACCGGCAGGCCCGGGTGGCAATACAGTAGTAGAACCAATAGCTTACCTTGACTTGGAAGAGTTCCAGTGTGGTGTTGGATAATCCTAGCCAGCTTGCTAACATAGCATACCTCTGTTTAAGCAGATTGTTTGAGTAGGCTAAACTAGCTAGCTGCATTTGCTAGCTAAGTAAGTGAAACTGAAAGTTTCATTTCTTGCTTCTCCATTTTGAAAGAAATTAATTTAGTTCAAAACTGGTTATGTCACGTTCTGACCATATTTATTTTGTGTTTTCCTTGTTTTAGTGTTGGTCAGGACGTGAGCTGGGTGGGCATTCTATGTTGTGTGTCTAGTTTGTCCATTTCTATGTATGGCCTGATATGGTTCTCAATCAGAGGCAGGTGTTAGTCATTGTCTCTGATTGGGAACCATATATAGGTAGCTTGTTTTGTGTTGGGGTTTGTGGGTGGTTGTCTTCTGTCTTTGTAGCAGATAGGACTGTTTCGGTTTTCACGTTTGTTGTTTTGTATTTTGTAGTGTTCTCATGTATGGTCTTGATTAATCATGTTGAACTCTAACCACGCTGCATTTTGGTCCTCCTCTCCTTCAAGGGAAGAAAGCCGTTACAGGTTAACTATTGTCTTTCTCCCTCTGAGTCAACTACTCACCACATTTTATGCACTGCAGTGCTATCTAGCTGTAGCTTTCAGTTCTAGATTAATTATCTGATACTTTGATTGGGTGGACAACATCAGTTCATGCTGCAACTCTGATAGGTTGGAGGATGTCCTCTGGGAGTTGTCATAATTACACTGTATGTCAATGGAAGGGGGTGAGAACTATGAGCCTACTAGTTTTTTTATTGAAGTCAATGTATACAGAGAAGGGCGGAAGATAGCTGTCCTCCGGCTGCTCCATGGTGCTACTCTGCTGTTGAGGGTACTGTAGACCTTCACTGCAAAACAGTGTGTTTTAATCAGTTATTTGGTAAAATTATACTAAATATACTTATCTAAAATAACCTTTTTTAATGTTTTACCATTTTTATTTGTATGAAATTCACTGAGAAAGATGGTCCTCCCCTTCCTCCTCTAAAGAGCCTCCTGACAGTGTATACTGTCTGCTGCTAAAAGAGTGCCTTCGTACTCATACACCTCCCGGGGCTAATCCCTCCTTGGGTGATGTGCTCTCTCCTTCAGGCCTTAATGGCTGATTCACAAATCTGCTTCTTTCCTTTTGCTATGGCCTGACTAAAATGAGATTCCTACTAGCTAATTGGGCTCTACACTGCACCTGGGGGAGCATGTTTCACTGCTAAAACCCCAGGAATTTAAACTGAATGATTTATGTATGTGTAAACAAGTTGCGGAATACAAGTTCCAGTATCAGTAAGATGACGAAAGGATAGAATTAAAACAAGGAAGCTACAATTTAAAGGATGTTTAGTTCCTACTTACAGTACAATTCATTCTGCTACCGTTACTGCCAAATGTTATTGGCTTATCTTCATTTTTCCACTAAGCCATTTTCATATGGGGCTTTAAATTGGAAAGGGGTGTGATTCAAATGGGAAAGGGGTGTTGTGCCACCTATCGTTGTGATCAGCAAAAGTCATTTCACGCATCAGTGTTTGTCAGCTCCCATTAGCAACTTCCTCCTCCATCTAAATGTGTGCCTCTGAGTTATCCCCTTCTCTCCCTCTTCATCTCCCTTTCCCTTTCTCTCGGCTATGCTCCAATGGTAGCCTTGTGTGAGGGCCAAGTTGAGCGGTCCCAACAGAGGGGGACACAGGGGACACTCTGGTCCAAAGAGCCTGGTCCAGTACTTGTGTTCAACAGGGCATTCACTCTCCTCTCAGCTTCAGCTCCAGGTCAGCTGCTCATGTCTATATCCCAAAGGGCACCCTATTCCTGATATAGTGCACTACTTTTGACTCGAGCACTATGGGCCCAGGTCAAAGTAGTGCTACATAGGTAATCGGTTGCCATTTGGGAGGCAGCTCTGGTCATTAGAAGTTCCTATCAGAGCGTCCATCTCAGACAAGGCTTGGCTAGCCAAGGGGCTAAAGGGGTTTTTGGCTGAGCTGGAGCTCAGCGCTGCTGCCTTGATTTACCCACAAGGATTATTTCCCTCTGAATAAGGTTTAATTGGGGAAAGGTTACATAAGTCACGGACCATCTGATGGATGCTACCCAGTGTGTCACAATAGCAGCTCTGTTTTAATGAGCTGATCATTCGGCCTTCATTGTCATATTCAGCGATGCTGTCACGTGTATATTGAATGAGGTTTAGCGTGAGTCTTCCTCTTCAACCCAGGTTGTTATGCTCAAACAGATATAAATCACATTTACCGTTCATTCATCTGTCCGCTCAACTCATCAATTGTCCAGATAAAATTATCTTAGCTATGTAATCACATGTATATCGAACAAGGTTTGCCAGTCAAGGGTGTTTGTTCAAGAAGATATACAACCTTCCTTAGTAAATAATGTTTATCCATCCGATCAAGTGAATAAATCTGCCCGTTCAATGAATTAATTGTCCAGATTCCATATAGTCCCTGTCACCAATAAGGAGGAGACAGACAGACAATGGTGTTAGTGTGATGACTGTCACAGTCTAGGAGTGCCCAGGTCAGGACAGAGGTCTCCATGCCACATTATGTAATTGCACAGCCCGGTTTTTCTCTTTGACCTTTGACCCAAGAGGACAGAGGGGTACGAATGAGGTTCAAGTTGTCATCCCAGGCGGCGAATGGAGAGGGATTTTGGGACTCTGTATGGGAGAGAAAGATTGAGAGAGCCAACTATGCCCTCAGGGTAGGAAAAGCAATTGAGCGCTATTGCCATTGAGAACCACCTTCCCCCCTTCTCTCTCACACATGCCTTGATTCTCTCTTCCTCTTTCCCTTTCTCTTTTTCTCTCTCACATTCACATGCACACAACACAACACACACTGAATATTAAAGCACTCCTGCTGAGACCCCTGAGATTGGAGCGTGTGGCAGCAGTTGAAATACTAAATGGGCGTGGCTTCTCCCTATGATATCTGATTAGTCTCTACCCACCATGTCATGAATAGGTCAATTGGCTACCTCATGTTCCAATGGTAGATTTTCACCGTCTATCATAATAAGAAAAGCGAACAGATTTACCACAGCAATATATATAGATAATTTCCCAGGTGAGACCAGTGGAAGTATAGGCTTAACCTCTAGGGTATGTGGGACGCCACCTGGCCAACATCCAGTGAGATTGCAGAGCGCCAAATTCAAATACAGAAATACTCATTATAAAAATTCAGAAAAGATACAACTATTTTACATAGGTTTAAAGATGAACTTCTTGTGAATCCAACCACTGTGTCAGATTTCAAAAATGCTTTACGGCGAAAGCATACCTTACAATTATTTGAGAACATAGCCCAGCAGACAAATCATTACAAACAGTAACCAGCCAAGTAGAAGAGTTACACGTCAGAAATAGAGATAAAATTAATCACTTACCTTTGATGATCTTCATATGGTTGCACTCAGAAGACATTCATTTATTCAATAAATGTTCCTTTTGTTCGATAAAGTCTCTCTTTATATCCAAAACCTCCAGTTGTTCACACGTTTTCTTCAGTAATCCACAGGCTCAAACACAGTCACAACAGGCAGACAAAAAAATCCAAATTGTATCCGTAAAGTTCATAGAAACATGTCAAACGATGTTTATATTAAATCCTCAGGTTGTTTTTAGCCTAAATAATAGATCATATTTCAACCGGACAATAACGTCGTCAATATAAAAGGTAAACAAGAAACGCACTCTCTCCGCGACCGGGAGGTCCGTAGGGCGACGCACAATTGGCCGAGCGTCGTCCGGGTTAGGGAGGGCTTGGCCGGTAGGGATGTCCTTGTCTCATCGCGCACCAGCGACTCCTGTGGCGGGCCGGGCGCAGTGCACGCTAACCAAGGTTGCCAGGTGCACGGTGTTTCCTCCGACACATTGGTGCGGCTGGCTTCCGGGTTGGATGCGCGCTGTGTTAAGAAGTGCGGCTTGGTTGGGCTGTGTATCGGAGGACCCATGACTTTCAACCGTCGTCTCTCCCGAGCCCGTACGGGAGTTGTAGCGATGAGACAAGATAGTAGCTACTAAAACAATTGGATACCACGAAATTGGGGAGAAAAAGGGTTAAAATAAAACACACACACACACACACACACACACACACACACACACACAAAAAAAGAAAGGCACTCTCTCGGTCGCGCGCATGGAAAAAGCTCTGACACGGCAGGGTCCACTCATTCAGACTCCTCTTACTCCCTCATTTTTCAGAATACAAGCCTGAAACAATTTCTAAAGACTGTTGACATCTAGGGGAAGGCAAAGGAACTGCAATTCGAGTCCTAAGTCAATGGATACTGTAATGGCATTGAATAGAAAACTACAACTAAAAGAAAATCCTACTTCCTGAATGGATTTTTCTCAGATTTTCACCTGCCAAATCAGTTCTGTTATACTCACAGACATTATTTTAACAGTTTTGGAAACTTTAGAGTGTTTTCTATCCAAATTATATGCATATCCTATCTTCTGGGCCTGAGTAGATGGCAGTTTAATTTGGGCATGCTTTTCATCCAAAATTCCAAATGCTGCCCCCTACCGTAGAGAAGTTTTTTACGGTTGCTTAAACACTAAAATTGAACTTTTCCCACAATTAGCAAAACCTTACACTCAAGGAGCAAAACATAAGGCTATATTTGCACAACTGTAAGCACATTGTCAGCTTCACACTATTTGCAAAACATTACACACAGTGATTTGCAAAACACTAAACACAGTTGTATACATCAGACACAGAAGTATATCATGATGTCACTTCCTTGCAATTCCAAAGCACTGACTGTCAAATTACCACACCTATGAGCCAATCTGTTAAACACAGCCATCAGGTGCACAAACACATGATTGCTAAATAAACCTATCAGGTTTAAGCACTATAAAAATGCAGCAGGTAGGTTCACCTGCCTTCAAACAAAATGGAAGGAGTCAGAAGAAGAGTGAGGGTGAGAGGAGGAGTACACAGAGGAGGAGGTAGAGGAAGAGGCAGAGGCCGAGCCAGAGGTCGAGGAAGACCTGAAGCAGGAGGAGAACGTGCACAAAGAAGAAGAGGACCAAACTTATCAAATGACATTCGTGCAACACTAGTGGACCAAGTTGTGAACCACGGATTGACGCTGAGGGAGGCTGGACTGAGAGTTCAGCCAAATCTTAGCAGATATACAGTGGCATCTGTCATAAGGACTTTTCGACAGGAAAACAAGTAAAAGAAGATCTGTCTACAGTTACAGTAATCAGCATCTTATTGTCTGCACCATATCAGCACTTGTGATACCCCTTCCTGTGACATTGTACAGTAAGTTACATGTATTATTCGCTACATAGGATTGAGGGTCGGGAACGACAAGGAGGAAGGGGGCCCATATTCACGCAAGAACAAGAGAGAGATAATAAACATGGTTTTGGCCAATAATTCTATCTATCAGGCTCAGAACTACAAGTCAACATTATCGGTGACCATGCCATTTTCAAAAATGTCCATCAGGTCTCTCAGTCAACACTGGCACGCATCCTGAAAAGACATCAGGTTCAAATGAAACAACTTTATCGAGTGCCTTTTGAGCGGAGTTCAGAGAGGGTCAAACGGCTGCGGCATGAGTATGTGGAGGTTTGAATTGTTCACTTTAGCACTGTGATGTTGCATACTGCACACATGCCTTTTTTTACATTGACTGTATACTAGACCTATCCTGAACTACACAATCTAGTCTTTCACTGTATTTCAGGGAGTTTTGCAGATGGATGCTGAGGAAATCCTGCATGTATTCATATATATTGATGAGGCAGGGTTCAACCTCACAAAAGCAAGAAGGAGAGGCAGAAATATCATTGGCCACAGGGCTATAATCAATGTCCCAGGGCAACGTGGGATAACATCACCCTTTGCGCTGCCATTTCACAGCATGGGGTTGTCCTCCGTCATGCCAAAATGGGCCCTTACAACACACCTTACATTCTCGCATTTTTGGATCGATTGCACCACATCGTCACAGCTGGTAATGAAATGCACCAGATGCACTACACGGTCATCTGGGACAATGTGTCATTCCACCGCTCTGCTTTGGTCCAGAACTGGTTTCAACACCATCCACAGTTGACAGTACTATACCTTCCACCATACTCTCTGTTTCTAAACCCTAGAGTTGTTCTCTGCATGGCGGTGGAAGGTTTACGATCTCCAGCCCCAGGCTCAGGTACCCCTCATTCAGGCCATGGGGGACGCCTGTGACCAAGTCGACGCCGCAGCTGTGCAAGGATGGATTCGACATTCAAAACGGTTCTTCCCGCGTTGTCTTGCTAATGACGATATTGCTTGTGATGTTGATGAAATTCTCTGGCCAGATCCAGCTAGGCGAAGAGATAATGTATAGTATGTTTACTGTAGTATTTTATGTACAATATTGTCTGTTTTTTTTCAGATGATTTTTTATGTTTGTTGTTGTTGTTATTTACTGTAATTGTAACCTGTACTGGATACAGTATTTTACGTTTGTCTGTTGTTTGCTGAGCTAACAGTGTTATGCACACTACTGTAGTAGCATGAAAACTGACATGTTTTGTTGTGATTCTCCATGTTGACATGTTGACTGATTTGGGTATATGGAGAGAAATAAATGATGTTTTCCTCAGTCTGCAGCATTGGTCTTGTGTAGTGTTTGTATAGTTGCACTTTCTCTGTGTACTTCATTTACAGTACTCTAATCACTGACAATTAGACTTGCTAAAAGTGTTTTAGGTTGGCAACAGCAGTGTGTAACTGGTTCAAAAAGATTGAAGTCATATGAAATGTGTGTGTTTCATGTGGTAACAAAATATTATTTTTATGAAGTCGTGTATAGTTTTGACAAAAGTGTTCCATTTTTGCAAATGATCTGAAGTGTTGTGCTACTTTGGTGTAGGGTTGTGCTAATTGTGTGTAGTGCTTTGACAAACCGGGCCCTGTTATCAAAATTGTGCTTAAACAATTGAAAAAAACGGTGTGGCTGAACGTGCGCGCGTGCATATGAATGCATTAATACAAGCATGAGATTGATGGCCCGTCTTTAAAACGGCAGACTTAATGCAGAGATTTCTTTGAGGAAATCTCATTTGAGCCACCACAGAGAGAGTGCTGTTAGGTGCAGAGGCAGTACTGTGAGGGGTTAGGGAAGGAGGGAAACAGAGAGGGATCGAGGGAGGCAGTCTTTCACACAGCAGTCAGTCAGTCAATGTAATCAGTGGACTGGCCTAATCCCTAAAGAAGTGTGTCAGCGCAATCGTGTGTGTGTGTGTGTGTGTGTGTGTGTGTGTGTGTGTGTGTGTGTGTGTGTGTGTGTGTGTGTGTGTGTGTGTGTGTGTGTGTGTGTGTGTGTGTGTATATATATATATATATATATATATATATATATATATACACACACACACGAGAGGAGAAAGAGAGAGGGAGAAAATGTGCGTGTGAATGTGGATAATAACCAAGTGAATGTGTGTACCGGGGGACAGCGCTACACCGTCTATATGGGAATAAGAGGATACAGTAGATGGATAAGAGCCCGCTTGAAAAGTCCAATGCAGCCGTTTTTATCTCAATATCATATTTACAGTCTACAGTCAATCACGGATTACAATAAGAAAACCAGCCCCGTCGCGGACATCGACGTCTTGCTCCCAGACAAATTAACAACTTCTTTGCTCGCTTTGAGGACAATACAGTGCCACTGACACGGCCCACTATCAAAGCCTGTGGGCTCTCCTTCTCCATGGCCAACGTGAGTAAAACATTTAAACGTGTTAACCCTCACAAGGCTGCCGGCCCAGACAGCATCCCTTGCCGCGTCCTCAGACCATGCGAAGACCAGCTGGCTGGTGTGTTTACGAAGGTATTCAATCAATCCCTATCCCAGTCAAGATGGCCACCATTGTTCCTGTTCCCAAGAAAGCTAACGTAACTGAACTAAATGACTATCGCCCCGTAGCACTCACTTCTGTCATCATGAAGTGCTTTGAGAGACTAGTCAAAGATCATATCACCTCCACCCGACTTGATACCCTAGACCCAATCCAATTTGCCCCAAAAGGTCCACTGACGATGCAATCACCATCATACTGCACACTGCCCTATCCCATCTGGACAAGAGGAATACCTATGTAAGAATGCTGTTGATTGACTACAGCTCAGCATTTAACACCATAGTACCCTCCAAACTCGTCATTAAGCTTGAGACCCTGGGTCCCGGCCCCGCCTTGTGCAACTGGGTACTGGACTTTCTGACGGGCCGCCCCCAGGTGCGTTCTCACCCCTCTCCTGTACTCCCTGTTCACCCAGGGAGTACAGGAAAATAACCTCTCACTCAACGTCAACAAAACAAAGGAGATGATCGTGGACTTCAGGAAACAGCAGAGGGAGCACCCACCCCCATCAACATCGACGGGACAGTAGTGGAGAAGGTGGAAAGTTTTAAGTTCCTTGGCGTACACATCATGGACAAACTGAAATGGTCCACCGACACAGACAGCGTGGTGAAGAAGGCGCAACAGCGCCTCTTCAATCTCAGGAGGCTGAATAAATTTGGCACCTAAAACACTCACAAACCTTTACAGATGCACAATCATCCTGTCGGGCTGTATCCCCGCCTGGTACGGCAACTGCACCGCCCTCAACCACAAGTCTCTCCAGAGGGTAGTGAGGTCTGCACAATCGTCACCGGTGGCAAACTACCTGCCCTCCAGGATACCCACATCACCCGATGTCACAGGAAGGCCAAAAAGATCATCAAGGACAACAACCACCCGAGCCACTGCCTGTTCACCCCACTATCATCCAGAAGGCGAAGTCAGCACAGGTGCATCAAAGCAGGGACCGAGAGACTGAAAAACAGTTTATATCTCAGGCCATCATACTGTTAAACAGCCATCACTAACATTGAGAGGCTGCTGCCAACATACAGACTCAAATATTTTAATATAATTATTTTTTATTTCCCCATTATTTCACCAGGTAGGCCAGTTGAGAAGAAGTTCTTATTTACAATTGCGACATGGCCAAGATAAAGCAAAACAGTGCGACAAAAACAACACAGAGAGACACATGGGATAAACAAACATACAGTCAATAACACAATAGAAAACTCTCTGTACAGTGTGTGCAAATGTAGTAAGATTAGGGAGGTAAGGCAATAAATAGGCCCTAGTGGCAAAATTATTACAATTTAGCATTAACACTGGAGTGATAGATGTGCAGATGATGATGTGCAAGTAGAGATACTGGGGTTCAAAAGAGCAAAAAAAATAACAATATGGGGATGAGGTAGTTGGGTGGGCTATTTACAGATGGAACCTTAATAAAGGTATCACTAGTCACTTTAAATAACGGCACTTTAATAATGTTTACATATTATATTACTCATCTCATATGCATATACTGTATTCTATACCATCTACTGCATCTCGCCTATGCCGCTCTGTCATCGCTCATCCATATATTTATATGTACATGTTCTTATTCATCCCTTTACATTGTGTGTATGAGTTAGTTGTTGTGAATGTTAGATTACTTGTTAGATATTACTGCATTGCCGGAACGAGAAGCACAAGCATTTCGCTACACTCGCATTAACATCTGCTAACCATGTGTAATGTGACCAATACAATTTTATTTGATTTTATTTGATTTCGGGGTAACAATTAAGTACCTTACAGTGATTGTTTTCAATTAAATGGTCAAAAACAAAAAAAGCTTAAGTTCTAAAGCAAAGGGCAATTTCTAAAGCAAGAATTTTGCTAGGACTGTCTAGGAGTGGTCTGAGTGGGGAGGAGAAAAAAGAGAGAGGTTTGGAACTATCTTTCTTATTGGTCTATTAACTCATTTACTGCATGGTGATGTCACCATGGATGGCCAAAACTCCATCCCACCAAAACAGGCTGAAATTTCAGGTGGTCTTTTCAAACAGCTCTTACTGTTCAAACAGCTCTTTTTGATATTTGGTTAGTACACTGGTACTTGAAGAGAGGTGAAACCACTTAACTCAAATATCTTGTTTAAAGGAATTTTATGGAAGCTTTTGATTACTCACACCAACAAACACCCTCTCTGAGAGTTATGAGTTCTCTGTATAGGAACAAGCCTCTCCTCCCCTATCCATGTGAGTGACAGTGATGGTGTGTACTCAAAGTACTGAGGTGACAGCCTCCATTCCTGTGAGGGGTCTTTCTGTTTGGGATGGCGCCATATGGGAGGCTCTCCAGTCCCTTGCTTTGATCCCTGGGCTCTGAGGTCTTTCTCTGTCAAAGACTGGAGTAGGTGGGCACAAACATGTGGTTGTGTGTGTGCTGTGATCCCAGGGTTCTGAGGCATCTGTCAAAGACTGAAGGAGGGGATGGGCACACACAAACATGCCCCATTCCTGCCTACCGCCAAGGGAGACGCCATGGCAACCAACGCAAGGAGAATCACAGGGCCTTTTCCATGCATGGCATTCCCTGGCTGGCATCCCTGGCATCCTTTGTCAATTTCTGAAGTCTTATATTTCTATGGTGTTCAGAGCAGAGATAATACAGGATTTAATGTGGAAAAGGCTCCTCACTCCTCCTCCTCTCCTTCTTTCTTTCTCTGTCTCAGAGGCATTCTCTCCATGGTTGTGGTGACTGTGATAGTGTTGTAGCTACTCCACTTCAAAGTTATTGCTCCCAGTCACAGTGTCTTTCTCCTATGTTGTTTACCACAGTTCTAGAATCAGAATCCTGCCCCAGCTTACAATTAGTTTACAATTTCCACCATTCCAGGCCTGTTGAATCCGAAACTGGAAATGCATCATAAAGGGACAATCAGAACATTCTTCAAACAGCTGCTTGATATTTCCACAATTCCAGCGTTCGTTCAGCACACGGACTTGGCCGAGTTCTGGCACTTCCGAAACAGATAGGTAATTGTTGCGGAGTTGGGAGTCAATGGAATACTCTGTGGGTAGGGCGACTTGTGGAAAAGGGCGAGATGACTCCCTCGCTGGGGGATCCTGAGATCACACACAAAGGCGCCACTTTATGCTCCACTGACGCTTCGTTTGGACCGGTGGCCCTTTCAGAAAAACACCCACTCAAGCAACAGAAGGGTGTTGACTGCTGGTGGGGCTTTTAAATATTGCTTATTGGACTTGAGAAGTTATGAAATTGTGAAAGACTTTATGGAATTGCGGAATTTGTCCTGATTTTACTGCTCCCAGGCTAACTCCAATCTAGCCTAGTTACTTAAATGCATCAGTGGAGGTTGGTGAGGGGAGGACGGCACAAAACGGAGCAAATGGAATGGCATCAAACACATAGAAACCATGTGTTTGATGTATTTAATGCCATTCCACTTACTCTGCTCCTGCCATTACCACGAGCCCATCCTCCCCAATTAAGGTGCTACCAACCTCCTGGGAAATGCATGCAGTTGAAGTCGTAAGTTTACATACACCTTAGCCAAATACATTTAAACTCAGTTTTTCACAATTCCTGACATTTAATCCTAGTAAAAATTCCCTGTGTTAGCTCAGTTAGGATCACCACTTTGTTTTAAGAATGTGAAATGTCAGAATAATAGTAGAGAGAATGATTTATTTCAGCTTTGATTTATTTCATCACATTCCCAGAGGGTCAGAAGTTTACATACACTCAAATAGTATTTGGTAGCATTGCCTTTAAATTGTTTAACTTGGGTCAAATATTTCAGGTTGCCTTCCACAAGCTTGGTGTCACGGCTGTCGAAAGAAGCGGACCAAGGTGCAGCGTGGTGAGGGTACATTTTATTTTATTATAAAAATGACAACAAAACAACAAACGAGAAAACAACCGTGAAGCTTACAGGGCTAAATGCCTCAAACAAAGTTAACTACCCACAATCACAGGTGGGAAAAAGGGCTGCCTAAGTATGGTTCCCAATCAGAGACAACGATAGACAGCTGTCCCTGATTGAGAACCATACCTGGCCAAAACAAAGAAATACAAAACATAGAAAATAGAACATAGAATGCACACCCAAATCACACCCTGACCAAACCAAAATAGAGACATAAAAAAGTCTAATGTCAGGGCGTGACAGTTGGGTGAATTTTGGCTCATTCCTCCTGACAGAGCTGGTGTAACTGAGTCAGGTTTGTTGGCCTCCTTGCTCCCACACGTTTTTTCAGTTCTGCCCACACATGTTCTATAGGATTAAGGTCAGGGCTTTCTGATGGCAATTCCACTACCTTAACTTTGTTGTCCTTTAGCCATTTTTCCACAACTTTGGAAGTATGCATGCAGTCATTGTCAATTGGAAGACACATTTGTGAGCAAGCTTTAGCTTCCTAACTGATGTTGCTTCAATATATCCACATCACTTTCCTTCTCGTGATGCCATCTATTTTGTGAAGTGCACCAATCCCTCATGTAACAAAGCACTCCCACAACATGATGCTGCCACCCCCGTGCTTCACGGTTGGGATGGTGTTCTTCGGCTTGCAAGCCTCCCCCTTTTTCCTCAAACATAGCGATGGTCATTATGGCCAAAAAGTTCTATTTTTGTTTCATCAGACCACAGGATATTTCTCCAAAAAGTACGATCATGTGCAGTTGCAAACCGTAGTCTGGCTTTTTTATGGCGGTTTTGGAGCAGTGGCTTCTTCCTTGCTGAGTGGCCTTTCAGGTTATATCGATATAGGACTCGTTTTGCTGTGGATATAGATACATTTGTACCTCTTTCCTCCAGTGTCTTCAGAAGGTCCTTTGCTGTTGTTCTAGGATTGATTTGCATTTTTCGCAACAAAGTATGTTCATCTCTAGGAAACAGAATGCGTCTCCTTCCTGAGCGGTATGATGGCTGCGTGGTCCCATGGTTTTTATACTTGCGTACTATTGTTTGTACAGATGAATGTGGTACTTTCAGGCATTTGGTAATTGCTTCCTAGGATGAACCAGACTTGTGGAGGTCTACAATTATTTTTCTGAGGTCTTGGCTGATTTCTTTTAATTTTCCCATGATGTCAAGCAAAGAGGCACTGAGTTTGAAGGTAGGCCTTGAAATACCTTGATAATTTATTGTTAAAACGAGAGGCTGCCTGGATTTTTAATTTAAAGACCCTTGCGCCCTTCGGTCTCAACGTAGACTTTGATCTGAAGCCATTCTTGTGATTATTGTGACTTTGCCATTGTAATTGTTTGTAAGCTTGTGTAGTCAACTTAATCTAAGATCGTATGCTATCCATTTGTTGTTTGTATGCTGTTCTTTGTATGACATTTTAATATTTGATTATTAACCAATGATATTAGGCAACTCTTGGCCATGATTACAGACACCTGTGTCTTTTGACACTATATAAACAAGTCATCCCTCAGTGTTTGTGATTATACCCTGATGAAGACAGCTTGGCTGTCGGTAATACATTTTTTGCATCTGAGCTCCTAGAGTGTGAGCTCCTACTCTGCTAGCCAGCACCTCGTCTTAATAGGTGTGTGTTTCTTTTTCTTCTAGGCCTTGAAATACATCCACAAATTATGTCAATTAGCCTATCAGAAGCTTCTAAAGCCATGACATCATTTTCTGGAATTTTCTAAGCTGTTTAAAAGGCACAGTCAACTTAGTGTATGTACATTTCTGACCCACTGGAATTGTGATACAGTGAATTTTAAGTGAAATAATCTGTCTGTAAACAATTGTTGGAAAAATGACTTGTGTCATGCACAAAGTAGATGTCCTAACCAACTTGCCAAAACTCTAGTTTGTTAACAAGAAATTTGAGGAGTGGTTCAAAAACAAGTTTCAGTGACTCTAACCTAAGTGTATGTAACTTCCGACTTCAACTGTATATTAACCTTACTGAAAAACATCCTACATACGATGGAAAGTTCATATATTCACAGCTTGAATTTAAAATGTACGTTTAATTTCAATTTCACTTTTCTTAGATCTTTTTTTGACAGCAGTAGTGGATGACAATTTAGAATTAAGTATTTTATTAGGATCCCCATTAGCTGTTACCAAGGCAGCAGATACTCTTCCTGGGGTCCAAACAGAGATAAAACATTACATCAAACAAAACATTGTGTCTTTTACAAATGTACATTATTCCATTACTTTGTTACAATGTGGCAATACTACATTGCATTACTAAGAATAATGTGTGGCTGTTTTAGAGCGTGTGTTTTGACCCCCCATTTTTAGCTTAAAAAAAAGATATACATTTTTCTTTCTTGCTTTTCTTTTGCTCCAAAATGCAGGTGTTTGAGCCTAGCTCGGTGCTTTCTGTGGTGGTGGGGCAGCCAGCAGAAAATACAGAGCGTAGGGGTTGGTAATGTTTTCTAGTTGCGCCGTGATTGGCTCAGTGTTCTGTCACTCATGGGGACACTACGTCACCGCCAAATCTATGGGTAGAGCTTGAAAATTCAAGCCCCTTGGGTGCTGCCATAAAGTTACATTAGAAGTGCCCATCCAAGAAGGCTCAATTCATTGGCCACAGATAAAATGAGGTCAAATCACGTTATATCTACAGTAGCTTTGATTGGACTGATCATGTCAACATCATACTTTAAAAATCGTAGCTAGCAGTCATCATCATGAATCAAATCGATAATCTACTGGCAAATGCTTTTTAATTCTTGTCATATGAAGAGAATTTACAGATAAAACATATTGGTGTTCATCGGCCATTGGCAATAAACATTACACAACAAGTTGGAAATTGCAAATTCAACAATGAGTGGTTTGGAAGGAATCAGTGGCTAACTGCAAGCATTGCAAAGCAATCACTAGCCTGCTATTCAGTGGAGTGGGTGTGAGGTCCCAAGTCTGGGTTTAAAGGTCTCTTTTACAAGCTTAAAATTATAAACATTTAACATTTGCTTTGCTGTCAATCCAGCATGATTTCTGCCACGCTCAAAACAACTCAAAACTGGGAAATCTGACAAGACAATTGGGACCACGGGAAAAAAAATAGCTCAGACTGGGAAAATACCTTTTGAACGGTCATCCAACTCAGATTTGTAAGTTGGGAGCTCAGGTCTCATTCTAGAGCTACGATCTGAACATCACTGACGTTATCTTGATTTGATCTTGTTTTTTTTCAGAGTTCCCAGTTGTCTTGAAAGCACCATAAATCCAGATAATGACAAAATTTGCCCACAAAGGACCGCCGTGCCGCCTTCCTGTTCAAGTGAGCAGAGCGCAACAAGGTGAGTCCAAAAATGTCTTGCATGCTGCTGCATACATTTTGTAATATGCCAGGGAGATATGTATACTGTAGCTAAGAAAGGAATACTAAGTGTATGTTGTGTAGTAAGCTGTTAGTAGTCCATGTGCCTTACCCTAAGAATTTGGTATATTTTCACCTCTTAATTTTGCCTGTTGTTCTGACTTGGTGGTGCACATGTAACCTATAACCTGTTTTAGAGAAATGTAATCATATAATATTGTAATTTCATTGTCTGCTTATATGCCCCCTTAACTTTTCCTACGGATCCGATTTGGTGTACAGGGAGAATACTGTAAGAACAGCCCATGTTCTGAATTCTGTTGCTGTACATTTCAAAAGTGCTGAAGAAATACTTATTGACTACGTCCGTCCTAGCTTGCTCATTAACGTCTTAATCGAAATTATGGATTGCCTCTTATCCGCTTGTTGTCCCCTTATGCCATAGTTTGTACATCTCAATTGTCATCAGAAACCACATTTGTTAAAGCAAGTCAACCATATCAGCTATGGTTTTTTAAAAGGCAGTAAATGAGGCTGAAAGAACTGTTTCACTGCCGGACAAGGCCCTGCTGGTAGCCAGGTGTAGCAGTGGTAAGGTGTTGGGACTGCTGTTGGCCCTAACAGTTTGTGGGCACCGTTTGTCACCGTTATAGTGCAATTAATGTATTGTTTAGTGTTATGTAGTGGCTTTGCTGGCATGCATCGCCCCCCAACAAATGTTGTTTGCCCACCAAGATTTACATGCTATAATCACCACTGTGTGTTTGTCTCTTCACAGTCTGCGTTGTGAGGTGTTGTTTTAAATCAGATTTCACTGCTAGCTTGAGTTATCTGAGTTGGAAGAGAGTTCCATGGCTCTATATCATTGACAAAGCCATCGATCATGTGACACCATTCATCACTATGTGAAGACTCAATAGCGCATTGAAGTCAAATGAAGTCAGTTAAGATGGTGTCTCATTGAGAAATAACATGCGCAGTTTGAGCTACTCCAGGAAGTGACGTTGCAGGCTAGCTAAGTGCTGACCCCTCTCATCGAGTAACCCAAGTTGAAGGTCGACCGGGGTACTGCAGGCTGTCATTAGCAACTAAATGATCCTTATAACGTCTTCTGTGTGCGATTTGAAAACAATTAGTTCAAGGAAAAGTATTTGGTGCATTAGAAGCAATTATTGGTACCGTGACTGTCTTCCAAAAAATGTTTTATTTACACAAAGATTGCCATTTTTCCATACTCTATAAGGGGGACCCGGTTTTCTGCTAACAGTGCCTGCAGTGCCGTGGAGAGGGGGAGTCAATCTGCCCTGCTCTACATGGTACTGTGCATTTCGTAGCCTCTGTTCCGGACTTGGGGACTGTATAGAGACCTATGGTGGCCGTGGCATGTCTTGTGGGGTATGTATGAGCTGTGTGTTAACCGATTGAACAGACAGTTTGGAACTTTTAACATGTCATTACCTCTCACAAAGACCAGTAGAGATGCAGTCAATCTCTCCGTTACTTTGAATCAGGGGAGATTGATGTGCATGTTATTGATATTAGCAGTCCGTGTACATTTAAGGGTCAGACATTCTTCTCTGTTCTGGGCTAACGGTAATTTGCCTCTGTCCTTTTTTGCAGCACTTGACCATATAACTGGGCAGTAGTCCAGGTATGATAAAACTAGGGCCCTATAGGACTTGTTTGGCCGAGTGTGATGTCAAGAAAGCAGAGCAAAGCTTTATTACGGACAGATCTCACCCCATTTTAGCAACCATTGTTTGAATCAATATGTTTTTACCATGTCAGCTGACAATCTAGGCTTAAACCAAGCAGTTGTCTCAACTTGCTCAATTGCCACATTATTAATTACTAAATTTAGGTTTAGGAGGTTAGGGTGAAGTGAATGATTTGTCCCAAATACAATGCCTTTAGTTTTTTTTATATATTTAGGATTAACTTATTACTAGCCACCCATTCTAAAACGGACTATGGCTCTTTGTTAAGGGTTGCTGTCATTTTACTTGCTGTGGTAGCTGACGTGTATAATATTGAGTCATCAGTGTACAGTCGTGGCAAAAAGTTGAGAATGACAGAAATATTGATTTTCACAAAGTCTGCTGCCTGTATGATGGCAATTTGCATATACTCCAGAATGTTATGAAGAGTGATCAGATGAATTGCAAGTCCCTCTTTGCCATGCAAATGAACTGAATCCTAACAAAACATTTCCACTGCATTTCAGCCCTGCCACAAAAGGACCAGCTCACATCATGTCAGTGATTCTCTCGTTAACACAGGTGTGAGTGTTGACGAGGACAAGGCTGGAGATCACTCTGTAATGCTGATTGAGTTTGAATAACAGACTGGAAGATTCAAAAGGAGGGTGGTGCTTGGAATAATTGTTCTTCCTCTGTCAACCATGGTTACCTGCAAGGAAACATGTGCCGTCATCATTGCTTTGCACAAAAAGGGCTTCACAGGCAAGGACATTGCTGCCAGTAAGATTGCACCTAAATCAACCATTTATCGGATCATCAAGAACTTCAAGGAGAGTGGTTCAATTGTTGTGAAGAAGGCTTCAGGGCGACCAAGAAAGTCCAGCAAGTGCCAGGACCGTCTCCTAAAGTTGATTCAGCTGCGGGATCGGGGCACTACCAGTACAGAGCTTGCTCAGGAATGGCAGCAGGCAGCTGTGAGTGCATCTGCACGCACAGTGAGGCGAAGACTTTGAGGATGGCCTGATGTCAAGAAGGGCAGCAAACAAGCTACTTCTCTAGAGGAGACAGACTGATATTCTGCAAAAGGTACAGGGATTAGACTGCTGAGGACTGGGGTAAAGTTATTTTATTTGATGAATCCCATTTCCAATTGTTTGGGGCATCTGGAAAAAAGCTTGTCCGGAGAAGCCATCAGTCCTGTGTCATGCCAACAGTAAAGCATCCTGAGACCATTCATGTGTGGGGTTGCTTCTCAGCCAAGGGATTGGGCTCACTCACAATTTTGCTTAAGAACACAGCCATGAAGAAAGAATGGTACCAACACATCCTCCGAGAGCAACTTCTCCCAACCATCCAGGAACAGTTTGGTGACGAACAATGCCTTTTCCAGCATGATGGAGCACCTTGCATTAAGGCAAACGTGATAACTAAGTGGCTCGGGGAACAAAACATCGATATTTTGCGTCCATGGCCAGGAAACTCCCCAGACCTTAATCCCATTGAGAACTTGTGGTCAATCTTCAAGAGGCGGATGGACAAACAAAAACCCACAAATTCTGACAAACTCCAAGCATTGATTATGCAAGAATGGGCTGCCATCAGTCAGGATGTGGCCCAGAAGTTAATTAACAGCATGCCAGGGCGGATTGCAGAAGTCTTGAAAAAGAAGGGTCAACACTGCAAATATTGACTCTTTGCATCAACTTCATGTAATTGTCAATAAAAGCCTTTGACACTTATGAAATGCTTATAATTATAATTCAGTATTCCATAGTAACATCTGATAAAAATATCTAGACACTGAAGCAGCAAACTTTGTGAAAATTAATATTTGTGTCATTCTCAAAACTTTTGGCCACGACTGTACATAGACACACAGGCTTTATTCAAGGCTAGATGTAGGTAATTTGTAAAAAAAAAAATATATATATATATAAAAAAAATAGAGAACAGTAGAGGGCCAAGACAGCTGCCTTGAGGTATACCACACTATACCTGGTTTACGTTAGAGGCTTCTATTAAAGAAAACCCTCTGTGTTCTATTAGATAGGTAGCTCTCAATCCACAATATGGCATAGGATGTAAAGCCATAACACATGTTTTTTCAGCAACAGATTATGATCAATAATATCAAAATCTGCTCTGAAGTCTAACAATACAGCTCCCTTAACCTTCTTATTATCAATTTATTTCAGCCAATCATCAGTCATTTGTGTCAGTGCAGTAAATGTTAATTGCCCTTCCCTATAAGCATGATTAAAGTATGTTGTTAATCTGTTTACAGTGAAATAACATTGTATCTGGTCAAACACAATTTTTTCCCAAATGTTGCTGGAAAGGGTGTTTTGACACTCTTGGGTAGTGGAATGACTTTTGCTTCCCTCCAGGTCTGAGGGGAAGCACTTTCCTCTAGGCTTAGATAGAATATATGGCAAATAAGAGAGTGGCAATATACACTACCGGTCAAAAGTTTTAGAACATCTACTCATTCAAGAGTTCTTCTTCATTTCTACACTGTATAATAATAGTGAAACATCAAAACTATGAAATAACACATATGGAATCAAAAAAGTGTTAAACAAATGAAAAGAGTGTGCAAAGCTGTATCAAGGCAAAGGGTGGCTATTTGAAGAATCTCAAGTATACATATTTTTTGATTTAACACTTTTTTGGTTACTGCATTATTCCATATGTGTTATTTCATAGTTTAAGTCTTCACTATTATTCTACAATGTAGAAAATAGTCCAAATTAAGAAAAACCCTTGAATGAGTAGGTGTTCTTAAACCTCTGACCGAAAACCTCTGACCGTTCGCTACCATCCTCAGTAATTTTCCATCCAAGTTGTCAGAACCAGGTGGTTTGTCATTATTGATAAACAGCAATACTTTTTTTTCACCTCTTCCACACTCACTTTACAGAATTCAAAATTACTATGCTCATCTCATTATTTGGTCAGTTATGCATGAATATGAAGAATGAGAGTTTGTTGTTGGCATGCCATGCTTAAGTTTGCTAATCTTGCCAATGAAAAGTCATTCAAGTAGTTGGCAATATCAGATGGTTTTGTGATCAATTCATAGTACGTTTGCCAGCTGTGCAGATGGACTTAATTGCTTTTCCCTTTTCCTTCGCAACTATACAATTAAAAAAAAAATCCTCAAATTCCTCCCTCAATGACAATAACATTGTATAACTCTGTTGTCATTGTAAACATGTTTAACTACCTAAGGTGTCACACTTTCCCAGTGAGAGGTAAGAGTTTTCCACAGTTAGCTAGCACCTAGTGGGATAACTGAGATTTAACAAGCACATGCTTCTCTGTTTTAACGAGTCTGATGTAGATTTCAAAAGGCGTGTGTGTGTGTGTGTGTGTGTGTGTTTGTGGAGAAGGGTCTTTGTTAGGATACTGTATGAGTATCTTGGAGAGGAGGGAGACTTGGAAGACGGTAGGAAGGCGGTTTTCATAAACCATTCTGTTTCATTTCCTCAGCACACGTTTTCAGAGCGTTCCCTGCTCACCTACACCGGTTCCAATTAAAAGTGTGGCAGCAGGGGATTCCCACCTTTGATGAAAACAAACAAGTGTGTGGATCTCACCTCTGTGCGATGTGCAGATTTGATTTTACCTTTATTTAACTAGGCAAGTCAGTTAAGAACAAATTCTTATTTACAATGACTGCCTACTGGGGAACAGTGGGCTGCCTGCCTTTTTCAGGGGTAGAACAACAGATTTTCTCATGACTCCGACCGAAGGGGGCTCCCCTTCCCGTTCGGGTGGCGCTCGGGGCGGTAGTAGTCGCAGGCCTACTAGCTGCCACTGATTCTTTCCTCCCCCTCCTTATGCGTTTATTGGTTACACCTGTTATGAGTTTGTGGTAATTAGTTGGGCTTTATTAGTCAGCCGACCCGCCCGTTTCTTTGTGCGGGATTAATTGTTGTAACCTTTGTGTATGTAGTAGACAAACGTGTTTGTTCATGGTCGTGGATTTTGCTGGACTGTTTTCGTCCCCCGTGGTTGGGGCATTTGTTTTGAGCACCCAGTGTTTCGTGGGGTGGCCGTTGTTCACCGTGTGTGCATTAAATAGCACTATATTGAACTCTCTGTTTCCTGTGCCTTACTTCACACCCACGACACCCAGAGCGTTACAGATTTTTACCTTACCAGCTCGGGGATTCAATCCAGCAACCTTTAGGTTACTGCCCCCAACACTCAAACCACTAGGCCACCTGCCGCCCCAGATGTATGCTACATCTGTGTTTCCTAAGCCAATTTGGGAGGATGACATGATGAGAATTCCAACCCAGGCAGATAAGAAACTACACACATCCTTCACCTACACCTTGAGGCTACATTATGATTTGATGTCTCTAGTAGCCAGGTTTAGCCCGAGCCCGTACGGGAGTTGTAGCGATGAGACAAGATAGTAGCTACTACAACAATTGGATACCACGAAATTGGGGAGAAAAAGGGGTAAAAAAAATAAATAAAAAAAAAAGTAGTGCACTATGTATGGAATATGGCACCATTCAGGCCACACAAGTCTGTCTGACTCTTCCTATTCTCTGTCCAAATGTAACTGCCTGGAAACAAATGCTGATGGTTTTCACATGAATCCAAAAACTCCGGAAGTGTATTACAGGGATGGGGAAGGGGAAGTGGGATTTTGCAGGATTATATGAACTAGGCTACACACTGGAGGGAGGCCATAAATGTCACTCAGTCCTTTAAATACAGGCTGCTGCTGGGTGAAGTAGGATAAAACCTCAAGTATTCTACTATGAATTATAATGCCTGTTCCCACCCCTGCTCATTATAGAAAAGTGGGTACAGGGATGAGGGAAAAAAACAGAGCACACGAGAACGGGTGAGGAAAATAAACAGAGAGCACGAGAGAGGGTCCTCACCCTTACAAAATAATAATTACACGAAATCAGAGCCCAATTGACCCCCAATGCTCTCTGGTGAGCCAACCAGGTCCTGGTCTTACCTGATGGAGGTCGTGTCCCATGGCAGCGGAGGAGGCTCTGACTGCCTGCCACATGTTGTGTTCATAGCCCCCGAGGTAGTGGGAGTGCACCCCTGGCTCGGTTGGCTGGAGGTTATATTCCCTGAACACATAGGCCTTCAGAGGAGTGCTCAATGATGCCACCTGGAGGTAGGAGTAGGGTATGACATGACATTTGTTGGTTTTTCCATTTGGCCCCATTCAATAAGCTGCTGGTGATGTTGGTTATGTAAATGTACATAACCATGTATTGAATAAGAGTGATATTAATAGAATGTGTTGCTATAGCCAAGTCATCCACATAGCAGATACAGGAGGGGCGGCACATATACATGATTTAGCAATAATATGACAAGTCCCCTTGTGGGGATCTACAAATCGCTCAAAGTCCTCACAAGGATAGTAAAACAAGGAAAATTCTCCCACATCAAATATATTGATACATACAGTGATGATTGAAAAAGAAAATTCAAAAATGTCAAAAATGTGATTTTTCTATGTTTTATATATATAATTTCCACACTATGAGTTTGGAATAATACTGTTCAATTTTGAAAATTAAGATAATGTGAAAATAAACGACTGTACCGGTATCCCCTGTACATAGCCTCGCTATTGTTATTTTACTGCTGCTCTTTAGTTATTTGTAATTTTTATTTATTTTTAAGGTACTTTTTCTTAAAACTGCGTTGTTGGTTATGGGCTTGTGAGTAAACATTTTACTGTAAGGTAACCTGTTGTATGTGACAAGTACAATTTCATTTGATTTGATTGACAATGCCCTTTATGCATAAGAGCCGTTTGAAGACTGCTTGAAATTTCCGGCTGTTTTGGTAGGATGGAGTTTAGGCCTTACATGGTGTTATCACCATGCGGAGAATTAGTTCAACCAAGGGGTGTTTTCACATATAATCCTCTTTAAAAGAACCGATCTCAAGCCTCTTTAAAGTGAACTCTGGGGTAAAAAAAAAAAAAGAAAGCGAAATAACTTGGTTACTGTACCTTTGTATTCTCAATGCACCCTTCCCTTAATGAGGACTCAACTCTTTTGTCAGTTCACTTGACCTATTTTGTGATCCGAGTCCTCTTTGAATTCACATTGATATACGTTTAGAAAGGAAACAATAATTTTTTCCACTCAATGCACTCTGGGTTTTTACAATGTGCTGGACAAGCCATTGCATCAGAATGTATTATCAGACAGCTAGATCCAAAATATAAGTAGGTGTGAGGCAATAGATTGCATTTAGTTCAAAGATAAGACAATAATTGTAATCCGAGGATACTGTTAACATGCAAAAATGATTGGTAACTAAATAGCAGAAGAATAACTGCAGATTACATAATGTTACACTTAAAAAAATTGTACACTCAATGTAGGCTACTGCCCCTTTAAGAGCTAAAATAGATTTTGTTGTGATTCTCACCAAATATATGTTGTCTTTTCACACTATTCAAACCCCACAATCGACTAAACAGCTTGAGAAGCTCTCTTAGCCTACAGATCACATATTGAAAACAAATCATTTGAACTAAAAACCACACATATTCTGGAATTTCTAAGCATCCTTGACAATCGTTAATCAACATCCAAAAACGGCAATACGTTTTTTGCTTGAACCTGCACATCATCATCTTCTCTCTTTTGGCACCAATGTGAGTGCTTATGCCAGGGGAAACAATGTTTGCAGTAATCTAGGTGTGGGGCGGGAATAATGACAAGGGAACCTGGGGAGCTTTATGTCCACATTGTCCTATTAAAGGGAACCCAAACCCCCTCTCGAACCAAAACCAAACCCCCTCTCGAACCAAACTCAGACCCCCTCTCGAACCAAAACCAAACTCAGACCCCCTCTCGAACCAAAACCAAACTTAGACCCCCCCTCGAACCAAAACCAAACCCCCTCTCGAACCAAAACCAAACTCAGACCCCCTCTCGAGCCAAAACCAAACTCAGACCCCCTCTCGAGCCAAAACCAAACTCAGACCCCCTCTCGAGATGGCTCTAAGTTCAGTTAGTTTCGGGGGCTCTTTTGAGGGGTTTGAGTCCCTTTGGAGTGTTCACACTGCACAAACAAATTCTGCAAACTGCACTGAGTTCACAAACATTTTGCTGAAAGGGACTACGTGTAAAAACACTAAGAAAGGGAGTTCCAAATCTCTCTGCCAATAAAAGCACATTTTCAGTTTTCCCCTCTCTGCTCAGACCACTCCCAGGCAGTCCTAGCAAAATTCTTGCTTGAGAAATTGCCCTTTGCTAAAAATCTATTTTTGTTTATTTTTGACCATAATTGAAAACAATCACAGTAAGGTACTCAATTGTTACCCAGAAATGATTTGATATTGAAATAAAAATGACTACTAGGACCTTTAAGAGATCGTGAGGGCCTTCCTTCCTCATTGTCCACCTTGCCATCCATGAGAGGGTGTGTGTGTGAGTGTGTGTGTGAGATCATCAGCGCCACACTCCAGACAGTGTAATGAGTCATGCCATGTGACAAAGCTTAACTTTGGGCATTTGGGGTTTCTTGATGTTTCCACCATCAGATCAGAGCCCATTTTCTCTCTGTGGGAGAGAAGGAAAAATGAGTTTTTTTACTAGAAGGCTGTGTCTGAAAATGTTACTTAGTCTTCGAATCCTTGCTTCCTCTGTCCTCGTTTCATCCATACCCGAGGAAGGGACCTTTGATAATCTCCTCCAATACACTTTGAGACAAAATTAGCGTGCTGTGCTGTTCTGAATCTATGAAGCTATTCTATTCCATACTCACTTGAGGATTTGCTCCAAGGTCTGCGAGTCGCAGAAGAAATGGCTCCAGCCCATCTTGATGGTGCCAACGATGACGTTCTTCTTGAAGGCGTCAGAACCCAGCTCCTGTAGAGCTCCTCACAATCATTTAGAGGGATCTGGAACACACCCAGCATGAAGCCCGGGATGGCACCTGAGAAGGAGGAGAAGGATATTCAGCCACATGTGGAGGACGACAGAAGTATATTTAACAAATGCTTCTTTGTTAGGCTATTAAGACCAACAGGTTTTTAGAGGAGAAACATACATAAACACACACCCTTGTAAATATATAAGCACTACAGCCTCCCTTGACACTCCCTCCACAAGGAATCCAAGATGCTATCTAATAATGGAACCACAATGTAAATCTCATTCTTCGAGTCCCCCATAAACCAGCTTGGGTAAAATACTATTTGATATCATTGCAAATACTTGATCTGTAATTAATTGTGCTTGCCTGGCTATTGTCCAATAGAATAGTCCCAAAAATGGATAACCTTGCACATTTGTCACTCCAGGCAGGCTAGAGCAAATACTAAAAATAAATTATGTGAAAGATTTCAAATAGTATTTGAAGTGAACCCAGGTCTGAGGCTTAGAGAAGAGAGCGGCTGGATGGGAGACTAATTGCCGGCAGGATAATCCGTTATGGGCATCATTACTCAGGGATGATCCATCCACAGCCATTGACTAGGATTAAAATGGCCACTAATGAATCAACCATAGTGAGAGGCACAGGCTAGCTTCCTCCAGCACCAGCATCACCTGACCACATGGAATATACAGTGCATTGAGAAAGCATTCACAACCTTTAACTACTTTCACATTTTGTTGTTGTCACGATCGTTGAGAGATGGATTGGACCAAGGTGCAGCGTGGTAGGCGTACATTTGACTTTTATTTAAATGACACAGAAAAAACATCAAAATACTAAAACGAACGTAAAGCTACATGCAGTGCAGAAAGCAACTACACACAAACAAGATCCCACAAAACTAAAGGTAAAAAAAAAGGCTGCCTAAGTATGATCCCCAATCAGAGACAACGATGGACAGCTGCCTCTGATTGGGAACCATACCCCGCCAACAAAGAAACTAGAATGCCCACCCAAATCACACCCCGACCTAACCAAATAGAAAAATAAAAAGGCTCTAAGGTCAGGGCGTGACAGTACCCCCCCCACAGGTGCGGACTCCGGCCGCAAAACCTGACTCCATGGGGGAGGGTCCCGGTGGCCATCTAGCCTCGGTGGCGGCTCCGGATCGGGACGTAGACCCGCTCCACTCGCTGATCCCGCCGCTTCCGTGGAACCGGACCGTCGCCGGGGACTCCAGACTGGGAACTGTCGCCGGAAGCTCTGGACTGGGAACTGTCGCAGGAAGCTTGATGCGTGGGGCTGGTGACATGCACCTCAGGGCGAGTGCGGGGAGGAGGCACAGGACGTACTGAACTGAGGAGGCGCACTGGAGGCCTGATGCGTGGGACCGGTACAGGTGGCACCGGGCTGGTGACACGCACCTCAGGGCGAGTGCGAGGTAGCACAGGACGTACTAGGCTGTGGAGGCGTACATCAGGGCGAGTGCGGGGAGCAGGCGCAGGACGTACCAGACAGGGGACACGTACTTCAGGAGTACGAGGAGGAGACACAGGACGTACCGGACTGGGGAGGCGCACTGGAGACCTGATGCGTGGGACCGGCACAGATTGCACCGGACTGGTGACACGCTCCTCCAAACGCCTACGTTGCTGCATACTCCTCGCCAACTCCATTCTCCGGTATCCCTCCTCGCACTGTTCTATTGAATCCCAGGCAGGCTCTGGCACTCTCCCTGGGTCGGCTGACCACCTCTCTACCTCCTCCCAGGTTGTCTCTGGTTAACACCTTGGCACTGCCGACCACCCCGTGTACCACCCCGTGTGCCCCCTCCCAAAATAAATTGGGCTGTCCTTGTGGCCGCGATGGTGTCGCGGTGGTTTCGTCGCTGTTGCTCCTTCGCTGCCTCCTCCTGCTTCCATGGCAGGCTTCTGTCTCCTGCCGTGATTTGGTCCCACGTCCAGGATGTCTTCCACTCCTCCTGGGCACGCTGCTTGGTCCGTGTGTGGTGGGATCTTCTGTCACGATCGTTTCGAGATGGATTGAACCAAGGTGCAGCGTGGTAGGTGTACATTTGACTTTTATTTAAAGGCTCTAAGGTCAGGGCGTGACAGTTGTGTTACAGCCTGAATTTAAAATGGATTAGATTAGATTTTTTTGTCGCTGGCCAACACACAACATTTAGAAATGTTTACAAATTAATTACAAATGAAAAGCTGAGTCAATAAGTATTCAACACTTTTGTTATGGCAAGCCTAAATAAGTTCAGGACTAAAAATGTGCATAACAAGTCACAGAAAAAGTTGTATGATTCACTCTGTATGCAATATTAGTAATTAACATGATTTATGAATGACTACCTCATCTCTGTACCTCACACAAACAATTATTTGTAAGGTCCCTCAGTTGAGCAGTGAATTTCAAACACTGATTCAACCACAAAGACCTGGGAGGTTTTCTAATGCCTCACAAAGAAGGGTAGCTATTGGTAGATAGCAGACATTGAATATCCCTTTCAGCAAGGTGAAGTTATTAATTACACCTTAGATGGTGTATTCATTTTTTCCTGAATACAAAGTGTTTATGTTTGGGGCAAATCCAATACAACACATTACTGAGCACCACTCTCTATATTTTCAAGCATAGTGGTGGCTGCATAATTTGTATGGGTGTCCTTGTAATTGTTAAGGACTGGGAAGTTTTTCAGGATAAAAACATAAATGGAATTGAGCTAAGCACAGGTGAAAACATGGTTCAGTCAGCTGTCCAACAGACACTGGGAGACAAATGCACCTTTCAGCAGGACAATAACCTAAAAAACAAGGCAAATCTTAACTGGAGTGGCTTACCAAGACGACATTGAATGTTCCCGAGTGGCCTAGTTACAGTTTTGACTTAAATCGTCTTGGAAATCTATGGCAAGACTTGAAAATGGCTGTCTAGCAATGATCAGTAACAAACTTGACAGAACTTGAAGAATTTTAAAAAGAAAATAGTGCAAATATTGTACAATCCTGGTGTGCATAGTTTATAAAGACCCAGAGTCACAGCTGTAAATCGCTGCCAAAGGTGATTCTAGCATGTATTAACTTGACTTATGTAAATGAGATATTACTGTATTTAACGTTCAATACATTTGCAAAAATGTATATGAACATATTCCCACTCTGTTATTATGGGTTATTGTGTGTAGATAGGCGAGACTATTTTTTTGTGTATCCATTTGGAATAAGTCAAGGGGTGTGAAAACTTTCTGAAGGCACCGTATGTGACACGCCTGCATCATCTTGCCCTGAGACAAAATGTTACTCTGATTCTCCAGTAGCCTTTCCTCCGTTTCTCACCAGTTGTCAGACCCCTACTACTACCTGCTCTAAAATACCAAACCTATCTACTCCCAGCAGCTCCTTCCTAATCCAACACACAACCCAATTCCAAAACCAGCTGGAATTCCCCAAAGCTGTTTCTGCCTTCCTGCTCCACTCCCTCTGGGGCCCAATCCCTTTGGGAGAGGAGAGAGAGGATGCCCCTGGGTTGGCGGCCGCTGCTGCCAGCCACCATCCCAGAAAAGAGACCCTTGTCCCAAAGCTGGCATGGCAGGGTGTACCCAGACCAGCGTGACCAAAGTGGGCAGCCGACAGCAGATGTGGTGGTCCAGATGTGTCTGTCCTTAATGTGTGCACTTCACTTAGCCTATCTGGTGGAAGGGAATTACCCTGTCCATTGACTGCAGCACACACTTGCCAGCTGTCTCTCACACACACACACACACACACACACACACACAGGCCGGCCATCTGAGCGCTAAGGGCTAGACTGGCTACTTTCAACTGGAGAGGTTTAAGGAAATGGATATGAAAGAGGGGAATAGGAGCAGAGGGGCAGGCAGACAGAGCGAGAGAGCATGTCTGGGTCAGATGTGGAAGTTCTGCAGTAGCTTCTTCGCGAGTCGCTGGTGGGGAAAGCATTAGTTATCTTTCGACTGTGATAAAGAGACATGGCCAGGATATTGAGGAGAGAAGAGAGGCAGGGAGTTATGGTAAACAGCACCACAATGTGGTGGTTTAGCCTAAGATCCTAGAATATTAGACAGACTAGACCGACAGACAATACACAACATGATAGCCTACAGTCTGCATGTCGTTGGATTTTTAGGGATTTCCTTTTCTCTGGAATCTCTGGCTTTTACTTGAAAACTCTAGTATTAACTGGAGACCATTGTAATCAAGTCTCAAATAAGAAAAGAGATCTGTTGAATTGAGAGCATGCCCAAAACAGTACAAAAGGAAAGGATAAACATCCATTTGCACTACAGGCCCCATAATGTTCCATTATAACCTGTGGCCTGGCGTGCAATGCAGGGTACAGATTAGAGAGCAGAGCTAAGGGCCAAGGCCAGTACAGGAACCAGTGGTAGAAAAAGTACCCAATTGTTATTAAAAGTAAAGATACCTGTAACAGCTGTTGTCGGGAGAAGGAGAAGACCAAGGTGCAGCGTGGTAAGTATTCATAATACCTTTTAATGAATACTTGGAGAGAAAAACTGAACAGTTCTACAAGGTACAATACACAAAACATCTACCCACAAAACCCATGTGGGCAAGAGCTACCTAAGTATGGTTCTCAATCAGAGACAACGACAGACAGCTATCCCTGATTGAGAACCATACCCGGCCAAAAACAAAGAAATACAAAAACATAGAAAAAAAGAACATAGAATGACCACCCTAGTCACACCCTGGCCTAACCAAAATAGAGATAAAAAGCCTCTATGGCCAGGGAGCGACAATACCTTAATAGAAAATGACTCAAGTAAAAGTGAATCACCCAATCAAATACAACTTTTTAAAAAGGTCTAAAAGTATTTGGTTTTAATTATACTTAAGTATCAAAAGTCAAAATCATTGCAAATTCCTTATATTAAGCAAACCAGATGGCATTTTCTAGTTGTTTTTATTTATGGATAGCCAGGGGCACACTCAGACATAATTTACAAATGAAGCGTGTGCTTAGTGAGTCCGCCAGATCAGAAGCATTAGGGATGACCAGGGATGTTCTCTTGATAAGTGCTTGAATTTGTCACATTAGCATGAACGAGTCGGGAGACAGGCGCAGGAATGCGTAATAGTTATTTTTTTATTAAGCCTAAATTACAGCGTGCCGTGTAAAGGCACAGGGACGAAGACCAAACAAACACGTAACAAAACACAGGGTAGAAACCCAAACAAAAGAGCGAGGAGTACCTCGAATAAATAACACAAGCTCACAATGATTAATACATGGGACGAGACCCATAATCAACTGCGCAATCCACAACGGCACGAACGCCATAACACACAGCACAGGTACTCACACGCTCCAACGGACATTGTAACAATAATCAACACCCCAATGGAAACCAAAGGGAACACTTATACAAGTACTAATCAGTGGGAATAGGGGACAGGTGTGCATAATGAAAGTTCTGTAGGGATCCGTGACAGAATTCAACCATTTTCCTGTCCTTTCAAGCATTCAAAATGAAAGTACCTTTAGGTGTAAGGGATAATGTATGCAGTAAAAAGTACATTATTTTCTTTAGGAATGTAGTGAAGTAATACAAATATAAATAGTAAAGTACAGATACAAAAAAAACAGACTTAACTAGTACTTTAAAGTATTTGTACATCACTGCCAGGAACTGGGTCACCCATGGGTGTGAAATGGGTTCAGCCAAGTACTGTAGTGACTGGGAGGAGCGGCGCTGTTTAGGTTAAGCCACCCTCCCTTACTGCAGGCCAAGCTGCCCTCACAAACAGGCATGTGGGTCTTTCTATAAATAAAGAGGCCAATGTGTGACATAAGGGTCACATTTTCAAAATGGTTTGATACACATTTAAAGATTTTCTTGCAGATTCACAGGAATAAAAGTATAGGTAGGCACAAGGAGACCATAACTCCACCTAGCAACAACAAAACATCTACTGCACGTTATTGAAAATGTCACAAGAAGTACAGACACTGCATGTTTCTTTGTCATGGTTAGTCGCCAGGTCTTTTTGTGCTTCTCTATCATTTACAGCCATGCTAAACATTCCTAAAGAATGAAAAAGATAAGCAACAGCATTTCTATATATTTTAATAGTTCATATAATAAACACAATAATTGTAACGGAATTCCTCTTCTTCAGAGGAGTAGCAAGGATCAGACCAATGTGCAGTGTGGTAAGTGTCCATAATGATATATCTAATTAAATCAACAGAGCACTGAACAAAATAACAAAAGTACAAACAAACAACCAAAACAGTATGGTGAAAACACTAACACAGGATACAACCACCCAGAAAACACAATAGAAAACACGCTACCTAAATATGGCTCCCAATCAGAGACAACGACTGACACCTGCCTCTGATTGAGAACCATACTAGGCCAAACACATAGAAATATAACAACAGAACAAAACATAGAAAAACAACATAGAATGCCCACCCCAACTCACGCCCTGACCAACTAAAATAAAGACGTAAAAAAAGGAAATAAGGTCAGAACGTGACAATAATAGAATACAATGTGTTCTGTCAACCAAATAATTGACAATAATTACAATAATAATAATTGACTGACCTTCATGTCTTAAAGTAAGGATGGACTGTCATTTCTCTTTGCTTATTTGAGCTGTTCTTACCATAATATGGACTTGGTCTATTACCAAATAGGGCTATCTTCTGTATACCACTCCTATCTTGTCACAACACAACTCAAATTCATTTTTTTTAACCTTTATTTAACTAGGCAAGTCAGTTAAGAACAAATTCTTATTTTCAATGACGGCCTAGGAACACTGCCTGTTCAGGGGTAGAACGACAGCTCGGGGGTTTGAACTTGCAGCCTTCCGGTTACTAGTCCAACTCTCTAACCACTAGGCTACCCTGCCGCCCCATTAAAAAGGAAAGAAATGAAGAAAAAAAAGTTCAACAAATGAACTTTTAACAAGGCACACCTGTTAATTTAATTGCATTCCAGATAACTACCTTATTAAGCTGGTTGAATGCCAAGAGTGTGCATTAGTTAATTTTCAAGTAAGCAGAAAAAAGGTCTAGAGTTGATTTCATTTCAAGTGTGGCATTTGCATTTGGAATCTGTTACTGTTAACCCTCAATATTAAGTCCAAAGAGCTGTCACTGCCAGTGAAGCAAGACATCATTAGGCTGAAAAATCATTAGCAAAAACATTAGGTGTGGCCAAATCAACTAGTTGGCACATTCTTAAAAAGAAAGAACACACGGGTGAGCTCAGGAACACAAAAAGGCCCAGAAGACCAACGGAAAACAACTGTGGTGAGTGACAGAAGAATTCTTTCCCTGGTGAAGAAAACCCCTTCACAACAGTTGGCCAGATCAAGAACACCCTACAGGAGGAAGGCGTATCTGTGTCAAAGTCAACAGTCAAGAGAGGACTTCACCAGAGTAAATACTGACGGTTTACCACAAGATGTTAACCATTGGTAAGCCTCAAAAACAGGAAGAGCAGATTAGTTAGCCAAACAACATCTAAAAAAAAGTCTGTACAGTTCTGGTACAACATCCTGTGGACAGATGAGACAAAGATCAACTTGTAACAGAATGATGGGAAGAGAAGAGTATGGAGAAGGGAAGGAACTGCTCATGATCGAAGCATTCCACCTCATCTGTGAATCATGGTGGAGTTGCTGTTATGGCATGGGCATGTATGGCTGCCAATGGAACTGGGTTTATTGATGATGTGACTGCTGACAAAAGCAGCAGGATACATTTTGAAGTGTTTAGGGCTATATTATCTGCTCAGATTCAGCCAAATGCTTCAAAACTCATTGGACGGTGCTTCACAGCGCAGATGGACAATGACCTGAAGCATACTGCGAAAGTCACCCAATGCTTTTCTAAGGCAAAGAAGTAGAATGTTCTGCAATGGTCAATAGTCTGACCTGAATCCAATTGAGCATGCATTTCACTTGCTGAAGGCAAAACTGAAGGCAAAACGCCCCAAGAACAAGCAGGAACTGAAGACAGCTGCAGTAAAGGCAGAGCATCACCATGAAAGAAACCCAGCATCTGGTGATGTCTATGGGTTCCAGTCATTGACTGCAAAGGATTTGCAACCAAGTATTAAAACTCACAATTTAATTTATGATTATGTTAGTTTGTCCAATTACTTTTGAGCCCCTAAAATGTGGGGGACCACATATAAAAAGTGCTGTAATTCCTACACTGTTCACCCGATTTGGATGTAAATACCCTCAAATTAAAGCTGAAAGTCTGCACTTTGCCCGAACAATACCAGAACATCAAGATGAATTTTGTTCCATCAATACGGTGCATTACAACTAAAACCAGATTTACCTAGCTCGGTGGAGACCCTAGGAACCTTAAGGTGTCTATACTTCAATAGCAAAGTTAGAGCACACGGAAGTTTATGAAGTAGGGACTTGTAAACACAAATGGGAGAAATGTAGAGATCTATGGGTCTTTAGCGAAGTCCCGCCAACCTTTTGATACAGGATACAGTGATGAGTATCAAAGCTGTTGCCAGTAACAACACAACGGTGACTATGGTAGATGGCATTCAAAGGTTTACAAGTAGTAGCAGCTGCACTTTGATTAATACTATCACCATAATCAAGAACAGATAAAAAAAAGGTTGACTGAATAATCTGCTTCCTGCTGCTTAGAGAAAGACACAATCTGTTTCTGTAGAAAAAGCCCATTTTAAATCTTAGCTTCTTAACCAGCTTATCTATGTTTTTTAAAGATCAAATTCATATCAATCCAAATGCCTAAGCATTTATATGCAGGAACACGTTCAATTGGAGAACCATCTTGTGAACATGTAGTAATTAATCTGAAACATACTTACGTGAGTTAAAGAACAATATTAATTTTGGTTGCCGCATTAAGCACACGTTTAAAATCAACAAGGGATTCGTGCATAGCTATAAAATCTGACTGTAGTTTTGGCAAGGGAAATGGATTTCAGTAGAGACAGAGAAACTCTTTTTTTTTATAAAAATGGCCACTCCCCCACCTCTACCCTGTCTGTCAGCTCTGAACACATGACAACCCCTCAATGGGAGGTCAGGGTAGGATGTGAAGGGCAGGTGAGATGGGAGGCAAGAGGTGACTTCATTGGGGAGAGGTCTCTGCAGGGCAACCCTGGCAAATCAGCCAGAGAGTGGCAGCACAGTGGCGAAGCAGTGGCACAACAACCAGGCAGATTGTGACCTATCCAGGATAGAATGCAATATCTCAATGTGTTTACTCTGGACGTCCAGCTCAGACATACATTCCTGAATGTATGAAAACTGTCCAAAATAGGTGCAGCTCCTACATGGGATGAAACGTACACCGTAGTCTCTGAAGGTGGTAGCAGCCAATATGGAAAAGTTCAGTTTACCTGTGCGGTGGAAAGTTGGAAAAAAAGATAGGTTGGAAAGGAATCAGCTAAAAGTCAATCAATCCACACAGTGTGATAGTTAGATTGAATCACACAGTTTGTGGGATCCCCACAGTTATAGGCAACAGGCCAGAACGCAACCACAGACTAAAATACAGTCATCACTAGGACCCACAATGAACACAACCAAGGCACAAAACTTGCCAGCATAACAACAGCAAGGAGAGAGCGGTGATTTACTAAAATGCTAATTTAATTTAATGCTGGGGCCCATCAAAACAGCAATGCAATGGAGGCCGTGTTACCAGTATGATAGCCAGGAGAGAAGCACATTGGAGGGGATAGTAGTTTCCAGTACAGGCCGGTGGAAAGCCGGTCGGTGGCAAGCGCTACACCGGGCCACAGGAGAGTCCAAAAGAGTATATCCAAGTGGAGTTCAAGTTTGACAGTAGTCCAAAAACATCCAAGACAAAATGTCAAGTGGAAGGATGAAAGAAGCAGTAGGCTCAGAAAATACCCAAGTGCAGAATAGGGTGCCCAGGTATATCCAAGTAGGACTCAAGAGTTTCAGCAGGCCTGTTTTATATGTCTCCTTAAAAACGCTGTATGCAACATTGCACTATTGTTCAATGTGTTCACAGACAGATAAAAAAAATAAAAAAATAATTGAGACAAAAATCCATGAAAAGGAAGGACCTCTGACCTTCTCATCCAATGGGTTTTGAGAAGGAGACGAGGAGAGAGGATGTGACAAATCAAGGAAATTAAATTGAGATTCTCCCAAGCACCAAGGAATTAAGCATTTGACAACTATTAAAGCCCCCATGCAGTTTTGGTAATTGTTTTTAAATAATCTCTGTATTTTTGATGAATCACTGTGTGTGTTAAAATACCTCCAAAATAAAAATGCTATCCTTTATTTTCCTGAGCCTTGAAATGCTCAGTCTGATTATGTGGGTGTTAAGAAACAAATCTGAATATATTTACATACACAGCTCTGATTGGCAGTATATTCATGACAAGATATAAAACACAGTCATTTGTTGATTGTATCGGACACTGTACTGCATTAATCAATCTTGTCTTCTCTTTATGCTTTGGGTCTACAGTCAGCACACAGCTTTGGGGCTTTGAGTGAGCAAGCCCTACAAACCAATCGGTTGCACTGCATACAGTTTTCATGGGCCTTGTTTCGTGTGCACCTGTCGCAGGGGTCGTGTAATCTCCCTGAAGCGGTTGCGTGGCATGGTCTCTCAGAAAAAGGCCACCTCATACCTATCAAACCATGACTCCACATCCATGCTGTTTCCGCCGAGTGTCCTACAGACATACAAGTGTGCAAAAACGGTTTCATTTTCTGTGCGCATGAGCAACAGTGTAATCTCTGGTGTGCTGCAACATCGGCACATCACATAAACTCATCACTCTTTTCTATCCAAATCGTGTCATCCCTCCCAGATTCCTGTCTCACCGTGGCAGTTGCGATCACCGTCTCAGTTGGCTCTGTTCTGTTTGTTTTTTTGCGGAGAGGCTCCAAGGGGAAATGATATACAATATTTACAATTCCAGCCTTTCATAATAAAATAATTTGACTGCCCACAATTCTTCATCAAAATTACACTATTCTAAATTCAATCACCCTCTTTAACCCCCCTCATCATTCAGTTCACTGACGTCACGTGCACCATTATCAGTTTCTATTGCTCATTCATCCATTGATGACAGAATAGTATATTTTAATTCTACGTTTATTATGTTACTAGTTTTTGCTTAGTGGCCAGAACAATGCTGCTGCGCAAGTGGTCATGTGCTGAATGCATAGACAGCACGGATATTCTTGTAAAAATTGACATTTGGAAATAGACATGCACCTCTTGAATTACGAGTGTCATTTCACGAAGGTAAATGCAATCCAAATGTTTTACCTGCATGTGACTCTGAAGGAGGATTTGATAAAGTGATGCTCCTTTCCCTGCATCTGTAAATGACTGATAGGCCCAATATTGTCACTCATCAGATTATTGTTAATTCAATCTGGTCTATAGGCTAACTCTTATTATGTGTAACAAAAATATGTGGGTATAGTTTAGGTGTAGTTTAGGTGTAGTTTAGGTGTAGTCTCGATAGGCTGGCTGTGTAGGCTGACTGACATCGCTTGTTTCCCGCTCATCAACTTGGATATAGTCAAGGATGTGTTTTGCATCATTCTGAAGGCCTACTGCAACACACAGCATGTTTTCATTTCCCTTACAATACATGTGATTAGTAGTAGTTACAGTAAATAAAACAGTCCTGTTATAGCTTCTTTTCACAAAGTCAAGCGTAAAAGAGAACGCTATCAACCTGCGAGCCGCGCGGTCAAATTATTAACATGAGCACCAACCCTAATAATAGGCATAACACAACCTCGTCATTACACTATTGTTGTTCTAAACTAAATCAACCTCATCGCCCTCATCATTCAGTTAGGCCTAATTTAAATTTGATTGTGAAGTAAGGTGCATAATTACTGTCCATTCCATCCATTTGTCATTCAATCAGTGGGCTGGCATCATTTGCGTCGCTGGATAGAGTCAAGGATATGTTTTGGACAATACATGTGATTAGCAGCAGTTACAGTAAATAAAAAACAGTCCCATAACAGCTTCTTTTAACAAAGTAAAACATAAAAGAGAATGGTATCAACCCCAAAGGCACGGTCAAATTATTTGCTGCTGATAAATAGGCATAACACAAACTCTTCATTACACTATTGTCTTTCTAAATTAAATCAACCTCCTTACCATTCAGTTAGGCCTAATTTAAATTCAATTGTGAAGTACAGTACACAACTATCGCCCATTCATCCATTTGTCATTAATTCAGTGAGGAGAGAGGGAGACGTGTTAGCGTCTGGCTGGGTACCAACGTTTTACAGCACACTGCTTGGTGGTTAAATTGGGAATACCGTAGGTGTGAAAAAAACTACTTTTCAGTGTCTGATTTCAAAATTCTGACAAATGAGCAGTGTCAAATATATACACTTAAAAAGTCCGGAAAGGAGCAGGACATACTTGTTTCGGGGGTGATTTTTATTTATTTACAAAATCAAACTTCACTGGCCATTGGTATATGGAGGTTCTAGTGTTAAAGGACCAAAGAGTTCGGTCTGCTTCGTGTTTTCATTTTTGCCATGGAAAAAAATGTCACAATACTGATATCGTCCTGGCGTTTTCTACTCTCCAGGGGACTGATTGCCCTTCAGACTCTGCAGAATCTGGAAGCCCTGACAGGCAAACCCATCTACCAACTGTTTGATTACATCTGTGGTGTCAGGTCCTACTTGATATCTGGGTTATAGAGTGTGTGTGACAATGTGCCTTTGAGCCATTGCCATGTCTGGAAATTTCCCTCAATTTCTCCCTACAGGAACAAACTGATCATATGGTACAAACATTTGCTTGCTAAATAGACTATGATTTCGCTAATTGCCTCAAACGGTGCATTGTATCATGTAAAGAACACAAATGCCAATGTCTGGTAATAATGTCATTTATTTAGAAATATTTAGCATTCGTAATTCTTCTGTTCTATCGCCAACTTGTTCTACTCACCACTATTTGTACTTGGTTTATCCCATTTAAGGGGTGTTTCATTGTTACGCTAAAACATGAATGTTTGTGCAAATAATGTCTTTGTTTTCATTAATGAGTTAACAAACAGCCGTTGTCATTGAGAATTTCTGTTTAAAGGTGAGAAGGGTTTATGCCAGGTTAGGGAAGGTCCATTTAGGATCCTCGTTCTCCGCATTCATGGAGGGCTGCTTGTCAGACAACATGCTGTTTGTATAACTCTGCCATATTCATCTCAGATGTGTGAGTTTATGGAAATTTTGCAGTTTGTTTGAGGCATCTTGCCTTAGTCCTCGTGTGGAGGTTATTCTGCTAAAGACCATTTAAGTTTGGCGTTTTCAAAATGATATATTTGACAATTATTTTTTTTAAATTTTCATTGCTTGTATATTTTGTAAATACAACCTCTGGATCCAGTCTTCTCTGATCACAGTCTTCTCATCACTTCCCTCTCTCCCTCCCCTCCAGGAGGACCTGAGCCCTAGGACCATGCCTCACGACTACCTGGCCTGATGACTCCTGGCTGTCCCCAGTCCAACTGATCAGTTTCAACTGTTCTGCCTGCAGCTATGGAACTTTGACCTGTTCTCCGGACGTGCTACTTTGTCCCGCACCTGCTGTCTCAACCTCTGAAAGTTTGGCTATGAAAAGCCAACTAACATTTACTCCTGAGGTGGTGACCTGTTGCGCCCTCTACAACCAATGTGATTATTATTTGACCCTGCTGGTCATCTATGAACGTTTGAACATCTTGGAGAACAATCTGGCCTTAATGGCCATGTACTCTTTTAATCTTCACCCGGCAAAGCCAGAAGAGGACTGGCCACCCCTCAGAGCCTGGTTCCTCTCTAGGTTTCTTCCTAGGTTACTGCCTTTCTAGGGAGTTTTTCCTAGCCACCGTGCTTCTACGTCTGCATTGCTTGCTGTTTGGGGTTTTAGGCTGGGTTTCAGTATAGCACTTTGTGACATATGCTGATGTAAAATGTGTTTTATAAATACCTTTGATTTGAACTGTTAAATAAATTCCACCTATTTTTGCACCGTCTCAACTGTTGCTGCTCCACACTACAGTAAGTAGGCTGCAGGGTCCTCTATCTTATGTGTATCTGTATGTGTGTGTGTGTGTGTGTACGTACATGGGTCTTTCTATAAACTAGGGTACCAGTGAGCATTTCTTGTAGTGAACAACTGCTTGAAGCTGTTACAAAGTCATTAATAATAAATTTGCCTTTTATTCGTGTGAAAACATTAAGCTATAAAAAACCCCAGATACATTCAATATAATTCATGAGTTGAATCAAAGCCTATGTTTAAACCCTTTCTCAGGCTTGGAGTCTTCACAGATTTGGACAAACTCATGTGACATAAAACACTACCTTTGTTTCCATACATTTATGTAAGTCGCTCTAGATAAGAGCATCTACTAAATGACTAAAATGTCAATGTAAATTATACTGGTGCTTGTCATTATATCACATACTAAGCATTTAACAACTGAATTTCACATTGTATGGAGATCTCGGAAGTGCACTGTAACCTCATAATATTTCGTATCTCCCTATGGTATACAGTGCATTGCGAAAGTATTCGGCCCCCTTGAACTTTGCGACCTTTTGCCACATTTCAGGCTTCAAACATAAAGATATAAAACTGTATTTTTTTGTGAAGAATCAACAACAAGTGGGACACAATCATGAAGTGGAACGACATTTATTGGATATTTCAAACTTTTTTAACAAATCAAAAACTGAAAAATTGGGCGTGCAAAATTATTCAGCCCCCTTAAGTTAATACTTTGTAGCGCCACCTTTTGCTGCGATTACAGCTGTAAGTCGCTTGGGGTATGTCTCTATCAGTTTTGCACATCGAGAGACTGACATTTTTTCCCATTCCTCCTTGCAAAACAGCTCAAGCTCAGTGAGGTTGGATGGAGAGCATTTGTGAACAGCAGTTTTCAGTTCTTTCCACAGATTCTCGATTGGATTCAGGTCTAGACTTTGACTTGGCCATTCTAACACCTGGATATGTTTATTTTTGAACCATTCCATTGTAGATTTTGCTTTATGTTTTGGATCGTTGTCTTGTTGGAAGACAAATCTCCGTCCCAGTCTCAGGTCTTTTGCAGACTCCATCAGGTTTTCTTCCAGAATGGTCCTGTATTTGGCTCCATCCATCTTCCCATCAATTTTAACCATCTTCCTTGTCCCTGCTGAAGAAAAGCAGGCCCAAACCATGATGCTGCCACCACCATGTTTGACAGTGGGGATGTTGTGTTCAGGGTGATGAGCTGTGTTGCTTTTACGCCAAACATAACGTTTTGCATTGTTGCCAAAAAGTTACATTTTGGTTTCATTTGACCAGAGCACCTTCTTCCACATGTTTGGTGTGTCTCCCAGGTGGCTTGTGGCAAACTTTAAACGACACTTTTTATGGATATCTTTAAGAAACGGCTTTCTTCTTGCCACTCTTCCATAAAGGCCAGATTTGTGCAATATACGACTGATTGTTGTCCTATGGACAGAGTCTCCCACCTCAGCTGTAGATCTCTGCAGTTCATCCAGAGTGATCATGGACCTCTTGGCTGCATCTCTGATCAGTCTTCTCCTTGTATGAGCTGAAAGTTTAGAGGGACGGCCAGGTCTTGGTAGATTTGCAGTGGTCTGATACTCCTTCCATTTCAATATTATCGCTTGCACAGTGCTCCTTGGGATGTTTAAAGCTTGGGAAATCTTTTTGTATCCAAATCCGGCTTTAAACTTCTTCACAACAGTATCTCGGACCTGCCTGGTGTGTTCCTTGTTCTTCATGATGCTCTCTGCGCTTTTAACGGACCTCTGAGACTATCACAGTGCAGGTGCATTTATACAGAGACTTGATTACACACAGGTGGATTGTATTTATCATCATTAGTCATTTAGGTCAACATTGGATCATTCAGAGATCCTCACTGAACTTCTGGAGAGAGTTTGCTGCACTGAAAGTAAAGGGGCTGAATAATTTTGCACGCCCAATTTTTCAGTTTTGATTTGTTAAAAAAGTTTGAAATATCCAATAAATGTTGTTCCACTTCATGATTGTGTCCCACTTGTTGTTGATTCTTCACAAAGAAAAACAGTTTTATATCTTTATGTTTGAAGCCTGAAATGTGGCGAAAGGTCGCAAAGTTCAAGTGGGCCGAATACTTTCGCAATGCACTGTATAGTGAAAACAGTTTTCATGGGCACACATCCAAAATAATGCATGGATTGCAAAATCAAATGTTTTTAACAGAAAGAGTAACTTCAACAAGATGAAATCAAACCAAAAATCAATACGGTCATTAAAATTTCTTAGGGCTGAGATTCCGCTAACGGGATCGATATGACAACAGCCAGTGAAAGTGCAGGGCGCCAAATTAAAAACAACAGAAATCCCATAATTAAAATTCCTCAAACATAGACGTATTTCACACCATTTTAAAGATACACTTCTTGTTAATCCCACCACATTGTCCGATTTCAAATAGGCTTTACAGCGAAAGCACCACAAACGATTATGTTAGGTCTGAGCCAAGTCACAGAAAAACACAGCCATTTTTCCAGCCAAAGAGAGGAGTCACAAAAATCAGAAATAGAGATAAAATGAATCACTAACCTTTGATGATCTTCATCAGATGACACTCATAGGACTTCATATTAAACAATACATATATGTTTTGTTCGATAAAGTTCATATTTATATAAAAAGATCTCAGTATACATTGGCACGTTATGTTCAGTAGTTCCAAAAACATCCGGTGATTTTGCAGAGAGCCACATCAATTTACAGAAATACTCATTATAAATGTTGATGAAAATACAAGTGTTATGCATGGACTTTAGATACACTTCTCCGTTAATGCAACCGCTGTGTCAGATTTCAAAAAAGCTTTACGGAAAAAGCAAACCATGCTATAATCTGAGTACGGCGCTCAGAGACCAAACAAGCCAAAAAGATATCCGCCATATTGTGCAGTCAACATTAGTCAGAAATAGCATTATAAATATTCACTTACCTTGATGATCTTCATCAGAATGCACTCCCAGGAATCCCAGTTCCACAATAAATGTTGTTATGTTCCATAAGGTCCATCATTTATGTCCAAATAGCTACTTTTGTTAGCGTGTTTTGTAAACAAATCCAAAGTCATGAAGCATGTTCACTAGGAGCAGACGAAATGTCAAAAAGTTCCGTTACAGTCCGTAGAAACATCAATCTTTAGGATGTTTTTAACATAAATCTTCAATAATGTTCCAACCGGAGAATTCCTTTGTCTGTAGAATTGCGATGGAACAGAGCTCACTCTCACGTGAACGAGCGTCATGAGCTCAAAGCATTCTGCCAGACCTCTGACTCATTCCCCTCTCATTTGCCCCACTTTACAGTAGAAGCATCAAACTAGGTTCTAAAGACTGTTGACATCTAGTGGAAGCCGTAACATTACCAATATCCCACTGTATCTTCAATAGGGAATGAGTTGAAAAATGACCAACCTCAGATTTCTCACTTCCTGGTTAGATTTTGTCTCAGGTTTTTGCCTGCCATATGAGTTCTGTTATACTCACAGACATCATTCAAACAGTTTTAGAAACGTCAGAGTGTTTTCCATCCAAATATATGCATACAATATATAGCAACTGGGACTGAGTAGCAGGCAGTTTACTCTGGGCACCTTATTCAGCCAAGCTACTCAATACTGCCCCCAGCCATAAGAAGTTTTAATGGGGTTCTTCAATAATTATGCATAACAGTTGATTAATGCGCATTTGATGTCTTGCTGTTTAGTTATGTGGGGAAATTATAGTGCAACATCAGCTGATTCAGGAAATGTTTTCCTGAATGACAGACAAGTGATAAAGAGCTGGTGTGATAATGCACACGATTGAACAACAGCCAAAGTGTGGTAATTAATGTTGATCTGGAGAATTGACCGACATGTTGGTGTCTACGCTGTTAAGTCGGTGAAGATAATGAACCTATGTCTTGGACAACATGTTCCTGAGGTAAGATTACGGTCGGTATATGTTTTGATCATTTTTTTCCCGACTTAAAATGGAGCTATCGGGAACTGCTTGTTTCTTCATTTTTCAAAATATAACTGCATATTAAATCAAAACACACCACTTGATATTTCAATTTTCACATGTGGGTGGGGTGAAATGTGGAATGCCTGTCATTGGTTAAGTGCACAGCCAACACTTCCTGTACTTTCAAAGTAGTTCACCCTTCTAATGCCATTATATTAATCTATTAATTCATCAATTAATAGCGCCCCTACCATGCCACTGTGCCAAGATAAAGTAAGATTTCTAAACATCTGCTTAAGATTTAGTGTGTATTGACTTATTAATGAACTGCTGTTACTGTAAATAGTTAGCTGACTCATATATTCTAGTTACCTAACTAACCATTGGTAATCTTATTCAATGATGCCATACAGCCGAAACAACAGTCTCTATCTAGAGATATTCCCTGGCTATATTTAGTCAGTGGTTGCACATCTAACTAGCTGGAATGAATCAAGGGTGTGAATAGTAGACATGTAAATGCTGTGGGTGTGTCCAGCGTACACCTGTGCAAATCCATGTGTGTGTATAGCAATGGAATGTAACAACCAACCAATGCCTCAAGTCGTGATGTACAGTAGAAGGTCCACCACACACCCGGAGGGTTGTGGGGGTCCTGCCCAGAAGCCACCCCTAGCCGCTATTCATAGACACTTATGGAGATCTGAGAGGATTGGACAGGTATAAGCAATACATTCCATCAAGCCTTTCAGAGGGTAAGGTGGAGCTCTCACCATGTCACCACCAGCCATAAATCCCTCTCAGATCTCCACAAGTGTCTAGACTCTGGGCTGTAGGGGCTAGGGGTTGTTTCTGAACATGCCATGGGTATTAGGTAGCAGAGTCAGTCAGTCTGGCACAGAGACTGGTAATAACATCCGCCAGTGTCACACACACAGTCAATGGAGAACATTGGATAAACTTGAACACAGTCACCGTTTGACAAACCACACAGACACACAAAAAAAACACACAGACACATATTACTGTACCTGATTCGCCCTCCGTCGAACCCTGATGCCCAGGCCTTTAACAGGGTTGTTATAACCCACCAGAGTGAGGGCCTCCCTGACCTCTGCTTTCAGAGACGGATTCTCAGCCTGTCGGATTCAAAGTAGGCACGGTAATACTACATGGCGAACATACACTCATTTATTCAGTTCTACATTGCTAGTTTTCATGCAAGGCCAGAAACAAAGGCCCTGGGTTAAAATGGGTTAAGTGTCCAATCGAAAAGTCCCTACAGATAAGGCTATCTGTAATATAAATAGCCTATATGATAAGGGAACAAACAGGGCAGTGCAAACTCGTTTTGGTGATTTCTGGTAAATCATCAAAATAAATAAATCACATCTCGTTTTTGGACATAATTCTGCAGTTTTTACCTGATTAAGATCTATATCATTGGAAATTAATGTTACGTTTATATCCCTAAAACTTAAGTTGATAATGATTCTGTCGCTGCTTCCTGTTGACAAGACATTTTGATAAATAGCCCAATGTCGGACAGGCGAGTATAACAAAATCAACAGTACCAAACCAAATATATGAATCTGTTTAAAGCAATTGATTTTAATGTATTGGTGATGACTGTATACTAAAGATCACCAATCTGAAGCAAAAAGGATATGTAAAGTGGTAAAAAAGCAAGCTTCTGTAAAGTAGTAACCCGTTTTCTCCACCATAAGGAAATGTGAGTAATATAACATCATTCAATATGTCAAAGTAATTCAATATGTTCATTTACAGTGCATTGCGAAAGTATTCGGCCCCCTTGAACTTTGCGACCTTTTGCCACATTTCAGGCTTCAAACATAAAGATATAAAACTGTATTTTTTTGTGAAGAATCAACAACAAGTGGGACACAACCATGAAGTGGAACGACATTTATTGGATATTTCAAACTTTTTTAACAAATCAAAAACTGAAAAATTGGGCGTGCAAAATTATTCAGCCCCCTTAAGTTAATACTTTGTAGCGCCACCTTTTGCTGCGATTACAGCTGTAAGTCGCTTGGGGTATGTCTCTATCAGTTTTGCACATCGAGAGACTGAAATTTTTTCCCATTCCTCCTTGCAAAACAGCTCGAGCTCAGTGAGGTTGGATGGAGAGCATTTGTGAACAGCAGTTTTCAGTTCTTTCCACAGATTCTCGATTGGATTCAGGTCTAGACTTTGACTTGGCCATTCTAACACCTGGATATGTTTATTTTTGAACCATTCCATTGTAGATTTTGCTTTATGTTTTGGATTGTTGTCTTGTTGGAAGACAAATCTCCGTCCCAGTCTCAGGTCTTTTGCAGACTCCATCAGGTTTTCTTCCAGAATGGTCCTGTATTTGGCTCCATCCATCTTCCCATCAATTTTAACCATCTTCCCTGTCCCTGCTGAAGAAAAGCAGGCCCAAACCATGATGCTGCCACCACCATGTTTGACAGTGGGGATGTTGTGTTCAGGGTGATGAGCTGTGTTGCTTTTACGCCAAACATAACGTTTTGCATTGTTGCCAAAAAGTTCAATTTTGGTTTCATCTGACCAGAGCACCTTCTTCCACATGTTTGGTGTGTCTCCCAGGTGGCTTGTGGCAAACTTTAAACGACACTTTTTATGGATATCTTTAAGAAATGGCTTTCTTCTTGCCACTCTTCCATAAAGGCCAGATTTGTGCAATATACGACTGATTGTTGTCCTATGGACAGAGTCTCCCACCTCAGCTGTAGATCTCTGCAGTTCATCCAGAGTGATCATGGGCCTCTTGGCTGCATCTCTGATCAGTCTTCTCCTTGTATGAGCTGAAAGTTTAGAGGGACGGCCAGGTCTTGGTAGATTTGCAGTGGTCTGATACTCCTTCCATTTCAATATTATCGCTTGCACAGTGCTCCTTGGGATGTTTAAAGCTTGGGAAATCTTTTTGTATCCAAATCCGGCTTTAAACTTCTTCACAACAGTATCTCGGGCCTGCTTGGTGTGTTCCTTGTTCTTCATGATGCTCTCTGCGCTTTTAACGGACCTCTGAGACTATCACAGTGCAGGTGCATTTATACGGAGACTTGATTACACACAGGTGGATTGTATTTATCATCATTAGTCATTTAGGTCAACATTGGATCATTCAGAGATCCTCACTGAACTTCTGGAGAGAGTTTGCTGCACTGAAAGTAAAGGGGCTGAATAATTTTGCACGCCCAATTTTTCAGTTTTTGATTTGTTAAAAAAGTTTGAAATATCCAATAAATGTCGTTCCACTTCATGATTGTGTCCCACTTGTTGTTGATTCTTCACAAAAAAATACAGTTTTATATCTTTATGTTTGAAGCTTAAAATGTGGCGAAAGGTCGCAAAGTTCAATGGGGCCGAATACTTTCGCAATGCACTGTATGATGATAGTAAGTAAAGCACACACACATTTTTACAACAATGACATTTATTTATTCCTAATTTAATCATGAGAGTAAAAAATGCTCCTAAGCACAGTTTAACCAAGCACTCTAGAGTAGAGCATCCATAAGGTCTGTGCAGCAGGCTGAACGTTTAACATCCCTACTACATAGTAAGACAGTTCTCTCATTGACTGACTCATCTTATATAACATTATGTACGCTATGCTGTTGCCATAGCAAAACTTGACATTTAAGAAGGCATCAGAGAGCTTAAGGTTGTGTCCCAAATGGCACCCTATTAAATAGTGCACTACTTTTGACTAGAGGTCGACCGATTATAATTTTTCAACGCCGATACCGAGACTGATTATTGGAGGACCCAAAAAAAGCCGATACCGATTCATCGGCCGATTTTTTTTTAACATTTATTTGTAATAATGACAATTACAACTATACTGAATGAACACTTATTTTAACTTAATATAATACATCAATAAAATCAATTTAGCCTCAAATAAATAATGAAACATGTTCAATTCGGTTTAAATAATGCAAAAACAAAGTGTTGGAGAAGAAAGTAAAAGTGCAATATGTGCCACGTAAGAAAGCTAGGAACACAATGTGCCAGGAACACAACGACAACAGCCACCCTCGAAGCAGCGTTACTCATCACTCCACAAAAGCCACAGCCCTTGCATAGAAAAGGGAATAACTACTCCAAGTCTCAGAGCAAGTGACATTTGAAACGCTATTAGCACGCACCCCGCTAACTAGCTAGACATTTCACATCGGTTACACCAGCCTAATCTCTGGAGTTGATAGGCTTGAACTACACCATGTGTAGTTAACTAGTGATTATGATTGATTGATTGGTTTTTTATAAGATAAGTTTAATGCTAGCTAGCAACTTACCTTGGTTACTGCATTCGCGTAACAGGCAGTCTCCTCGTGGAGTGCAATGTAATCAGGTGGTTAGAACGTTGGACTAGTTAACTGTAAGGTTGCAAGATTGAATCCCCCGACCTGACAAGGTAAAAATCTGTCGTTCTGCCCCTGAACGAGACAGTTAACCCACCGTTCCTAGGCCGTCATTGAAAATAAGAATGTGTTCTTAACTGACTTGCCTAGTTAAATAAAGATTAAATAAAAGGTGTTAAAACAAATATCGGTGTCCAAAAATACAGATTTCCGATTGTTATGAAAACTTGAAATCAGCCCTAATTAATCGGCAATTCCGATTAATCGGTCAACCTCTATTTTTGACCAGAGCCCAATGGGCACTCGGCTCTGTTCAAAAGAAGTGCACTATAGGGTGTAGGGTGCCATTCTAGACCCAGCATAGAAAAACAACACATGCAAATCAGCTGCCCCAGAATCTCACCAGACACAACATGATTATGAAGGCAAAAAAACGATGCTGTACTGCATGCTGCTCTGATGTGAGGTGGTGTCAAAATGAAGGATTTAGGGCTAGAGGACTTGATCAGGATGGACAGATTGGACACACTGCCTGAAACACTGTAGTGGATTCAGCACAAAAGCTCTAACAGGATAACTGGTCAGTGGAGGCTGGTGGGAGGAGCTATAGGAGGATGGGCTCATTGAAATGGCTGGAATGGATTAAATGGAACATTTTCAAACACATCAAACATATGGAAACCACATGTTTGACTCCGTTCCAATCATTCCATTCCAACCATTACAAATAGCCCGTCCTCCTATAGCTCCTCCCACCAGCCTCCTCTGTAACTGATATGTCCTAACATGACTTTGTCGGTAAAGACTCTAATTCGCAACTCAAAAGGACAGTCTCTGACACCTCTGTTTCACCACGCTCCGCACCGGGTCTGCGTTGCACCAAATGACGGGCGTCATCTCCACCCTTAACGCTAACCCAGAAATCCCTTCTTTCAATGGTGCCCTGTTCCTAAGAGCAAAGCAATAAATAGATCTTGACACGAGGATGCATTTCCTCCCTCTGGGTGGAAAAACCACAAACAAACATCACAATTCCACGTCGGGTTAGGCCTAGTTTCATTAGCACCATGGCAGCAACATTAAGACTTCCAGTTTTCTGATTTAGTGTTCAAAATAAAATGCGTTAAGACGCTATGTGTATGATACGAAATCAATAATTTTTGCAGCTTTGCATAGTGCATAATGTTAAAATAACGTTACAAAAAATGTAAACTAAAGATAATTATTACTTTACACAAGATAAATAATATTATAAGGTGGAGCATGTTGATAAATGGTTCTAGCTTAAGTACACTGAACAAAAACATAAACGCAACATGTAAAGTGTTGGTCCCAGGTTTCATGAGCTGAAATAAAAGATCCCAGAAATGTTCCATAGTCCGTCCTCCTGCCAGGTGTGGCATATCAAGAAGCTGATTAAACAGCACAATGCCACAGATGTCTCAAGTTTTGAGGGAGCGTGCAACTGGCATGCTGGCTGCATGAATGTCCACCAGAGCTGTTGCCAGAAAATTGAATGTTAATTTCTCTACCATAAGCCACCTCCAACGTCATTTAGAGAATTTGGCAGTAGGCCAACTGGCCTCACAACCGCAGACCACATGTAACCACGCCAGCCCAGGACCTCCACATCTGGCTTCTTCACTTGTGGGACTGTCTGAGATCTGGACAGCTGATGAAACTAACAAGTATTTCTGTTTGTAATAAAGCCCTTTTGTGGGGAAAAACATATTCTGATTAGCTGGGCCTATGTCCTCACAGGCTCACCCATGGCTGTGCCCCTACCCTGTCATGTGAAATCCATAGATTAAGGCCTAATGAATTTATTTCAATTGACTGATTTCCTTATAAGGACTGTAAACTCAGTAAAAGCGTTTACATTGTTCCATGTTGTGTTTACATTTTTGTTCAGTATTTAAATTAATGTAAAGAACAAAATATTTTACAGACCCTATTGATGTAGCACTAGAGTATATATATGGTGTTATTTCTTGGATGACTGCACTTACAAAGAAAGGAGCTATCTAGAACTGTCACGCCCTGGCTTTTATTCTCTATTTTGGTTAGGCCAGGGTGTGACTAGGGTGGACATTCTATGTTCATTTTCTATGTTTTCTTTTTTCTTTGTTGTTTGGCCGGGTGTGGTTCTCAATCAGAGGCAGCTGTCTATAGTTGTCTCTGATTGAGAACCATACTTAGGTAGCCTTTTCCCACATGATTTTTGACGCAGCTGTTTCGGTTGTTCCTCTTCTTACTTTGTATTTAGCGTTCAGTTCTATTTAATAAAAATGACGAACACGTACCACGCTGCACCTTGGTCCTCACTTTCTTCCACCAATAGCCGTTACAAGAACCTAAAGGGGTTATTTGGTTGTCCCCATAGGAGAACCCTTTTTGGTTCCAAGTAAAACCCTGTTGGGTTCCATGTAGAACCCTTTAACCGGAAAATACCAGATACCTTTCTCCATCCACTCATTGTAAAATAATGTTTTTTTTTATTTTTTTATTGGGATGCATCTAGTGTTCTTCATACTGTAGCTACTGTCTTTGGTTTCAGTTTAATTCCGTTTTCGATTTCCACTCTTTTCCCCCTTCGCATCCAGTAGTTGGCAGCAATAAACCTTTTCCGGTGTAGTCCGCCCTAAACACCACCAAAGAGGAACGTGCGCAATGGAGCATCAAAATATCAAAAATAGTGCGACTTATTAACTGAAGTTATCCTTCGCAATTCAGCAAAAAATGTAAGTAAAACTGTATTGTTGCAGTTTTGACTCTTCGCATAACTCCATGATTAGGGTCATTCAATCATTGTTTTTTGGCAATCAAACTTGCTAGCGTTAAATTGTGAACTAACCATCAGCTAACATTAATTAGCAAACGTTAGCTAACGTTATATAAGATCGCCAACATCACCAGCAATGTGTCGTTTGTTGTGCCCTTATCTTTGGATGAATGAAAAAAATACAAAATATCGCTAATGTCGTGTCAGTTCAGGTTAACTGAGTTGTCTTAGCTAACGTTAGCTAGTTCAACCAGGCTCAATCTGCCTGCCTGTCTCCATCAATACTGTTAACTAGTTTCGTCAAGATGCAGATGATCGGAGTACGTGTGATATCACTTTTCTCAACTCAAGAAACGGTTGATAGTGAAATATGTCACACGATTAGCTGAAACTACATGATGTGGGAACAGTGGGGTATTTAGGTTGGAGATTACATCAATGCTAGTAGTATACCTTTTCTGCCCACTCCTTTGCAGAAATAATACAGGGTACTGTGGTCTCAGTTGATGCATTGTACGTTTTTTACACGCGTGTGCTGTATTGTAGCGTCAACTGTTCTTCTTCTCCTACCATATTTACTCTACAGAAGCCACCAGCACCATGGCAACTTCACAGTCAGCCTTCGCATTTGCAGTTTGTATCCTGATAATAACAGAGTTAATACTGGCCAAAAAGGACTACTATGACATATTGGGAGTGCCGAAAGATGCCAACGAGCGTCAGATAAAGAAGGCTTTTCACAAGCTGGCTATGAAGTATCACCCAGACAAGAACAAGAGCCCAGATGCTGAGACAAAGTTCAGAGACATTGCTGAGGGTAAGCGTAATAGGGATTTCCAGGTGAACAAAGGAGAAGAGCAGTCCCGGATAAAGTAAATTAAGAGTCAATCTGGTTTATTATAAATTGCAAGTCCAGCATAAGCAGAGGAACATGTCTAACTGGCCTTCTCTGAGCAGGCCCCTATATCCTAATCAAAAAGTGCCAAGTGTTCTGTAGGAAGTCAAAACAAAAAAGGCAGTGACTTTGTCAGGCTGCTACAGAATTGCACAGTGTTCACAGAATGTCATCAATGCAATACAACAGTGCGTCCATGTACCTCCTGTCTGGAGTCAATCGCCATCAACAGATATGAGAATCCCTAACATTTGGCTTCCAGTCTAGCAGCCATCAACCCACACCTTGAGTGTAACTCTGCAAAGGATTTTCTATTACAAAAACTCTTAAATATGCTAAACATTGTGTTGATCATGCCAAATTAGATATGAAGTTTAGTCATCTTAAATATTCCTGTTACAGGTTGATACTTTACTGCCGTGCCTTTATTTATGGAAATGTCTACTCACGTTCCAGCGCTTTCTTTCTTTCTTATTGTGTAGTTGTTTTTTTTACACTACTGCTAATAGAATCATTGGTATGATCTGAAACCCTTTTTTGCAACTCTCTCATCTACAGCATATGAAACATTGTCAGACGAGAAGAGGAGACGAGAGTATGACCAGTTTGGACATGGCACATTCCATAATGATGGAACCAAAGGCAGAAACGGTCCAAACGTCCACCAGCCCTTCAACTTTGGCGACATGTTCAAGGACTTTGATATTTACAGCCAGAACCGGCACGGCCGTCACAAGAGGCACTTCGAGGATCACTTCCGGGCCCACCAGGAGGCCCATCACAGCAGACACAAGAGACACTCCCAGGGGGCTTTTGGAGCAGCGGGTGGTGGTGGCTTTGACGGCATGTTTAACAACATGAAGAAGTTTACTTTTCACAGGGACACTACTAAGCAGACTGAGAGCAGGTTTCAGAGTACTACAGCGAAGCAACACTGCAGAACCGTGACACAACGCAGGGGGAACATGGTCACCACGTACACTGACTGCACTGGCTCCTGAGGACAGGGGCAAAGTCCCTATCCACATCACTTGGGTTGTGTTCATCAGGCATGAAATGGAAGAAAGCGGCTTGAGATGGGGAGGTACTATCTGAACCAGTTGTGGCTGATGGGAGGAGCTATTGGAGGATGGGCTCATTGTAATGGCTGGAATGGAATTAATGGAACGGTATCAAACACATGGAAACCACGTTTGACTCCGTTCCTTCATTCCATTCCAGACATTTTTTAAACGTTTTTTATTTTACCTTTTATTTAACTAAGCAAGTCAGTTAAGAACAAATTCTTATTTACAATGACTGCCTACCCTGGCCTCCCCTAACCCGGAAGACGCTGGGCCAATTGTGCGCCGCCCTATGGTACTCCCGATCACAGCCGGTTGTGATACAGCCCGGGATCGAACCAGGGTCTGCAGTGACGCCTCTAGCACTGAGATGCAGTGCTTTAGACCGCTGTACCACTTGGGAGCCATTACAATGAGCCCGTCCTCCTATAGCTCCCCCCACTGATCTGCACTTGTCCAATAAGAAAAGGTTGTTTTCGTTTTCCATTGCACAACATTTTGAAATGTTTCTCTATGGTGTGCACTAATGAACATGACCCTGCAACAGCTTGCAACTGAGTAGTCATCTGGTGGGAGCTAGGTGTTTTTGTTGATGCTGTGACCTAAGTGCTGGTCATTGCTACTTTTTTGAGTTAAAGTAAGTAGCTAATGAAAACACTTGAGCAGACACTGTTTGTAAAACAATCAATAATAATAATTCAAGCACTGAACAGATTTTGAAGCTTATTGCTCACAGTTTACATCAAGTATAGTTAAGAATTTGAAAGTAGTAAAGGAGAATATTTTTGGAAATAGTGTTAAGAAATTGTTTTATATCTATTTGACCAACGTTTCACAAACTCGGTGCACGTTTTGTTTTTTGCCCTAACACTTCACAGCTAATTCAAATGATCAAAGCTTGATGATTAGTTGATAATTTGAATCAGCTGTGTAGTGGTAGGGCAAAAACCAAAACATGTACCCCTTGGGGTCCCGGGGATCAAGTTTGGAAAACCCTGCATTAGACTATCATTCTATGTACAGTATATTTAGTACCCCTCTTTAATATTTACAAAGGCTCTTACTCGTTAGCCAAAAGTGTTGAGTAACTACTACCACTCCCAGACATTTTCTGTGTGCATTTAGTAGTTTGTATAGCCTACACGACTTCATTGTGTGACTCCAGCAACCTTTAGTTGGAACAAAACGGTGTGGACAATGACGCTGGGACAGGTTTGCTGTTGGTTGATAGATGGAGAAAAATGTCCCCTCAGTTTGAACATTTAGTGAAACTATAATGCAGCATTTTGATGTACTGCTTTGTAAAGGGATGCTCACCACTTATAGTTGAAATTGGGTCAAACTATTCAGCTCTACAAGAACTCGTATGGCCATGGAAACACATTGGAAACGACTTGCAGTTCACGTAGCTAGCTGTTTCTGTTGCTGCTGTGTGCTGGCCATTGCTTTTTTGTCAACATCTTTCCTCCTGTCTGCATGGACCACTTGAATTCATCAGCTCACGTTGGTGTAAATACAATCCAGTGTTGTTCATCCAACACCTCACAAACATCCGTTACCTGTTTCCCTAGACTGTAGACGAGAAATGTATGTTTTGTTATGTCATGTGTAAAGCCAGCACTCTTTTTTCCATCTTTTTTTTTGCCACTTTGCTGGCTTTATCGTTGTGATACCTTGACCCATATAAGCACTTTCATTATTTTAATCCTTTGGATAAAATGTTTTACTTTGACAGAAAAATTGTGTATCGTCCCTGTAAATAAAAGTGTTATATAAAATATCAGAAAATAAACTTTATTTGCATTCTTTTTGCGTTGTGCTGAATTTTGGCATGTGTGTATGCAACCTCATAGTAGATATTTTGTCTTTGGTAATGCCAAGGAAATTCCCAACCCTGATTTTCTCAATACATTAATCCGTGCCTAAATATTTTGTTAAGTGACTGTTGTCTTGGAAAATACATTTTGCTCCACATTGGTGCAGCATGAATCATGTCAACGCTGGTAAATGTATACTGAATAAAAACATAAAAGTAACATGTAAATTGTTGGTCCAATGTTACATGAGCTAAAATAACATTTCCATACACACAAAAAGCTTATTTCTCCAAAATGTTGTGCACAAATTTGTTTACATCCCTGCTAGTGAGCATTTCTCCTCTGCCAAGATAATCCATCTATCTGACAGGCGTGGCATATCATGAAGGTGATTAAACAGCATGATAATTACACAGGTGCACCTTGTGTTGGGTACAATAAAAGGCCACTCTAAAATGTGCAGTTTTGTCACACAACACAATGCCATAGATGTCTCAAGTTTTGAGGGATCGTGCAATTGGCATGCTGACTGCTGGAATGTCCACCAGAGCTGTTGCCAGATAATTGAATGTTAATTTCTCTACCATAAGCCACCAACATTGTTTTAGAGAATTTAGCAGTACACCCAATTGGCCTCACAACCGCAGACCATGCCAGCCCAGGACCTCCACATCCGGCTTCTTCACTTGTGGGATCCTCTGAGACCAGCCACCCGGATAGCTACTGAAACTGGGTTTGCACAACCGAAGAATTTCAGCACAAACTGTCAGAACCAATCTCAGGGAAGCTTATTTGCGTGCTCATCGACTTCAGTGGGCAAATTACTGAAGAAGTGTGCTCTTCCCACGTTTCAACTGTACCAGGCAAATGGCAGACCATGAGCGGTTTGCTGATGTCGTCGTGAACAGAGTGCCCCATGGTGGTGGTGTGATTATAGTATGGGCAGGCATAAGCTTCGAACAGAATTGCATTTTATAGATAGCAATTTGAATGCACAGAGATACTGTGACGAGATCCTGAGGCTCATTGTCGTGCCATGCATCCGCCGCCATTACCTCATGTTTCAGCATAATAATGCACAGCCCCATGACACAAGGATCTGTACACAATTCCTGGAAGCTGAAAAGGTCCCAGTTCTTCCATGGCCTGCATACTCACAAGACATGCCTCTGCTGAGCGCAAACTTGGATTTTGTGCAACTTTCAGCACGCATTCACTGAGGCTGTACCCGCTTTAAGTTACAGTGGCCAAGTAGGCTACTGTGGCTATTTGATCATAATGTAGGCCTACCAGAGTGGCCTACCATCTAAATCAATTGCGAAAATGCATCCCATAACATTTTAGCACGGAAATAGCTGTTCTATCATTCAGCCTACATAAGCAGCCAATGTGTGGTGTTCAGTGTGGGCCTTACATTCCATGAATCTTTTGAAAAATACATGCAGGGCTTAACATTAACCCGTTTATCCACTATCGTCTTTATCCACTATCGTCCTTCAGACAAGGAGGTGACTGAAAAATGTTGTGTTTGATGCAAAAAAAAGGCATTATTATTCCCATACCATTATTACAGAGAATCAGACAAATTATGCTACCCTCTGCCTATTGGCTACTTAACACCCTTTAAGACAAAAAAATATTTTAAAAAAAGCATTATCTGATTTGCTTTTCAAATGTATATGTTTTGTGCTCTTGTAGGAAGCAATCACTCCCCTATTGCTGACTACAAATTATCTCTAACTAGGCTAGTAACTCACTAACTAGCACAGGAAATTAACAAAATGTGCACACGTGGCTACATGCAGCTCTCTCTTTGATCCCAAAACAAGCACATCTGATCACGACCGCTCATCCTGTAAACACAGTCCAGTTCAAAGTAAACGGCACAGATCCATATGTGGCAATGGTCTATTTGCATATAGGCCCACTGCAGCTCTGATGGTTTATGTTATGTAGAGTATGGGCTGAGTAGTGCGTGTCAATGCAATAGAATCCTACTCCGATGCCTTCTGCCTACAACAAAATCTCTTGCATTGTTATTTTTGTTTCGTTATGTTGCATTGAAAGTGGCTAATATTGCTTTTATTTGATCACAATTGCCACAGTAAAGGGACACGTTGATAGAGTTAACAGGGAAAACTAGAACAGTGATCACCAACCTCTTCAAGAACACTGAGTCAAAATGCATGCTTAGATTTACTGCTCAGATTTTTTTTTAACATGACTTAAAAAATGTAAGCCTATGCAACGTTAACCAATTAAAAACAGTACTGTATTAAATTGTGGGCACTTTTAATACAGTGTTGTTTGACAGTACGTTTTAAATAGTGGGCACTTTGAATACAGTGTTGTTTGACATGACAACGAATGGAAATGCCAGGGAGGAGTAATTGTGACAGGGATAGGAACAAAGTGATGGCCAGTTTTTCCAGGGGACACTATATAACCTTTGGCTACATTTAATGTTTTTTCTTTACTAAATTTAGCTAAAATAATCATGCTTTACATATTCCTCTTTGATTTAGAAGATACTGTTGCACAAACAACATGCTGATTTAGGTCGCACCATCGCTGGTATTATCAGGCTGTATAGCTAGTTACGTTTGCTCTAACTCAGTACATGTATTAGTTAGGGTAGCTAGCCAGCTAACTAGTGATTAGAATTACCGGCTAACATGATTTAGACCCAAATTGCTTAGAAAAGACAAACTATCCGTTTGCAGACGTATGAAACACAAACTAATAGTGTAATTATAGAACGCTAGTGGATTTATATTAAGACGCAAACTGAAAACAGCATATTTTTATCAACAACGATCTGATCATGTAGACTGAATGCAGGTGTCACGTGATCGAAGAACAACAAATGCGCTCATTGTGTGACAGGGGGCGGGGCTAGGGCAGTGTATAAAGTGGCATGGAGAGAGATGATCACATTTAACAAACCAAACATTCAAATGCCTTTAAGTAAAAACCCAAACCGGTCCCTGCATCAATACCGTTATATCATAAAATACAGTATACCACCCAGTCATGTGAAATCCATAGATTAGGGCCGAATTAATTAATTTCAATTGACTGAATGTAACCCGGTAAAATCTTTGAAATTGTTGAATTGATATTTTCGTTCAGTGTAGTTTTTCAACATTTGTGAACTGTTCCTTTAATATTTTCCATATGTAAAGGACATATCAAAGCTGCAGGCTAAAGTTAAATCTAGACTTGGTTTCCTCTATCGTAATCGCGCCTCTTTCACCCCAACTACCAAACGAACCCTGATTCAGATGACCATCCTATCCATGCTAGATTGCTGAGATTGCTAGATTGCATAATTTATCTATCGGCAGGTAAGGATGCTCTCGAGCGGCTTAGATGTTCTTTACCATTCGGCCATCAGCACTCTATACTCCTCTGTACACTGGGAATCTCTGTATACCCGTCGCAAGACCCATTGATTGATGCTTATTTATAAAACCCTCTTAGGCCTCACTCCCCCCAATCTGAGATCTACTGCAGCCTTCATCCTCCATATACAAAACCCGTTCTGCCAGTCACATTCTGTTGAAGGTCCCGAAAGCACACACATCCCTAGTTCGCTGCAACAAACACTCAAACTGGACAGTTTTTTTTCTCAATCTCTTAATTCAAAGACTCAATCATGGACACTTACTGAAAGTTGTGGCTGATTTGCGCGATGTATTGTTGCCTCTACCTTCAGCCCCTTGTGCTGTAGTCCGTACCCAATAATGTTTGTACCGTGTTTTGTGCTGCTAACATGTTGTTGTTGTGTTACTACCATGCCATGTTGTCGTTTTTAGGTCTCTCTTTACGTAGTGTTGTATATCTTGTCGTGATGTGTGTTCTGTCCTATTTTAATATGTATATATATTTTGGCCTTTTGGTAGGACGTCATTGTAAATAAGAAGAATTTGTTCTTAATTAACTGACCTGCCTAGTTAAATTATATTTAAATATAACATATGTTTTTTTTAAACTCAAAGTCCCATAATGCAAGGCTGAATTATTTTGTGCGCAGTTTTCTGGCCCGGGTAAAAGGTGGCAGTGTGAGGGACGTTGGATGACTTTGTGCCTGTGTTTAGCAGGCTAGTTAGGTCGTTTATTTGACAGGTACTACATTTTCAGAGCCATGGAGGCCCTTATCCCTGTCATAAATAAATTACAAGATGTGTTTAATACAGTTGGCGCAGACATTATCCAGCTACCGCAGATTGCTGTTGTTGGAACGCAGGTAAGAATCGCTGGCCAGCTAACTAGCATCCCGTCACCTCGTTTCATTCCCTTAAGGTTAGCTACAGTACTGTTGTCTTTATCACGCAGTTCCACTTCGAGATATTTCATAGTACATGAACATTTACCTGTACTGTGTTTTCGAGGAAAGGTTAGCTAACGTTACTATTGTTACCTTAGCTGTAGCAACTTAGTTAGCTTGGCTAGTGGCTGGCTATGAATCATGACCTGCTAACTAGTTGGTTATAGCGAATTTGACAGGCAGTGGAACCCGGCTAACGTTAGCCCTGTGTAATGTTAAAATAGCTGTGCTCAGCAGAAGGTGCCATTGAAATGTAATGGCATCACATGTCTCTACATGTACGTACTGCACATTTACTGAGTTGTTTACACTGGTATCCCCCTCCTAGCCTTTGAAGACTTCAGTGGTTTTGATGAATGAAAACATCAATGAATTCTTCCAAGACATCCCTCCCCTTTCTTATTGCTTGAATTATCATTCATATATTTCAGTTGGCAACCAACTGGTGCATTACCACCACCAACTGGACTGGAGTGTGGACCTCAGTTCAGCTTCCATTCACTCATGTGGTATATGCTCCCAAAAAAACAATGAGGAGATGGCACGTGGGTATATGCAGCTAAAAACCAATGAGGCGATTTGCAGCGCATCATGCCCACAAATAAAACCAAGTTCTATTTTACCAACTGGCTAAACAGATGCACGAGCAATGTGGGTGCAATGATTGAATGTACCATGCTGACCACACCGCCTGCGCAAGCGTTGCAAAATAAATGTACACATATTATTCAATCATTGCACCAACACTGCTCGCGCCTATCAACAGGCATCTGCGTAGCCGCTAAAATAGGACTTGGTTCTATTTGTGATGCTTGATGTGCTGCAAGTCCCGCCTCTCCCATCACATTGGTTTTTAGGAGCATATACCCACGTGGGTGATTCACCTTTCAATGTTTAATGCTTTTACCACCTGTCCCCAAATTAATATAGTTCCTTTCAGAGTTCGTTTTGATATTTCAACCTGCGTGTCCTGATTGCATGTGGGTGGACAAAATCAACATGCGCAGGAGGATGAGCGGTCTGGTCAGCATGTAAGGGACTTCAGCTAAGTGTACCCGGTGTCCAGTGTGCCTGCCAACAGAGTAAAGATTGCCTCAAAATTGTACCTTCCTGAGGACAAAGTAATGAGGCTCCAAGGAGCACATCGCAAGCTGCTCCAAGTAGTTGGACAGTTTTGACTTCCCAACAGCAGCGGCTCATTTTGAGCAGGCCAAGGTCTGCCCCAAACGCAAGTAAATTAGAGGCAAATTACAGCCTCCTTCATTTGAGTTTTGGAAACAAGTGCTTTCATGGAATGCATGGCGCGGGCCTCGTTTCACAGGAGCGTTGTAAAATAAGCTTTCTCTCAATGAACCAGCCTTCACAAATGTAGTTTATTTACAGATGTAGTTTTATTGTCCAACATCAGTTTTATAATTTCTTAATTTTGTGGCTACCTAGTGTCCTCTTTCCACTGCTGAATTGCAGCGGGAGTGGGGCGGCCATGTTTAGTTATTACACCTAATTAAAATGCTCATGCCTATGCTACATTTTAAATTAGAGTTCTAGATTGTATTTGAAAACAGATGTTATTTATTAATAAAACATTTCATACAAATTTCCTATAGGACAGGTTGTTCGAATTATATTATACTAATATATTTTGAAGTTGTATTACTGTGTAGGGGTCTTGTTCTTCTAGGCTAAATGTCTTAAATTATATATTAATTTATGATTTATACCGGGGATTAAGACGCAATGTTTTTTTTTCTCCAAACCTGTCATGTTGGTATCTACATGTGATTTTTGAGCACCTTGGGTAGATGCCCTAATGTGTTACACACCGAATGCAGATGAATGCAAATGGATGTCAGGTCATTTTAAATGTTGCCCATCACGTTGTCTGGTGCCAAATTCTCTTAACAGAAACCCTGACTAGGGGGCACTCTTCCATCTGGTCTAAGGATAGAGATCCCAATGCCCCAAGGCAGTGAAGGGGACGTTGCACTGTAGGGTGCTGTCTTTCGGATGTGATGTTAAACGGGTGTCCTGACTCTGATCATTTCAAAATCCCATGGCACATATCGTAAGAGTAGGGATGTTAACCCCGGTGTCATGGCTACCTAATCATCTCCCTTATTCCTAATTGGCATATCACTCCACCTCTCCATCTAATAGCTTGTGTGGTGAGCATTCTGGCACAAAGGTGGTCGCCCTGCATCACCCAGGTGGGTGCCACACATTGGTGGTGGGTGCCACACATTGGTGGTGGATGAGACGAGGTTCCCCCTACTGTGTAAAGTGCTTTGAGTTCCTCAGTTGGTAGAAAAGCTCTATATAAATCCAATGAATTATTATTATCATCATATAGGCTACACCTGTACTCTTCTCTCCACACACAGCTCTTGTTGGCCTAGGCGTTACCTGATAGGTTTACAGTAGCATGGCATCCTCGCTGACACCTTCACTGGTCTGTCACCTTCTTGGTCACTGTCTCAGCCCTTTGGCAACCATCTGAACTGAAGGTGCCATGGCGACAGGAAGGCAACCCCTTGGAGGTGCCAAGTGTGTGTCTGCTCTTGTCTCGGTATTCATTAGTGCTGTTCAAAAGGACAGATTCACACAGAGGGGATCTTTTGAAAAATCCTTGACCCTGTCAGTTCTATAATTGCCACACATGAATCGAGCCCAAGCTAAATTAGGTCAACTGTATCCAGGCGCAGCTGAGGTGAGATGGGGTAGGTTCAAATGTTGTGGAACGATTTGACTTGTGATGAGTCATGGACTTGTGATGAGTCATTTGAACTTTAGTTTTGTAAGCGATGTTGTTGACTACTAGCTCACTTCTACTTTCACTCTGTATGTGAGCATGCTATGTGTTTCTGTCTCCAGAGCAGTGGGAAGAGTTCGGTGCTAGAGGCTCTGGTGGGCAGAGACCTTCTGCCCCGTGGTACTGGTGTTGTCACCCGTCGGCCCCTCATCCTCCAGCTGGTCCACGTGGACCCAGAGGACCGCAGGAAGACCAGCGAGGAGAATGGTACTGTGAACACAACACTATCACTGCTTTAGGGTTGCAAAATTTTGCGAATTTCCCCAAAGTTCCCAGGTTTTCAGAAACCCTGGTTGGAGGAGCCCTCCTCTGCTTAGGCTATTCCCTTCTAATTCTGCAAGGGAATCCTCCAACCAAGGTTTTTGAAAAAGATGCCTCTGTACCTCTGCTGAGTGCAAACTTGAACGTTAGGAAAATTCTTTGCAACTTCCAGCACACGTTTACTGTGAACACTGAGGCTGTACCCACTTTAAGTTAGTTTTAACAGTGTCCAAGTAGGCTACTGTAGGTATTTGATCATAATGTAGGCAATGGAGAAAATCCATCCCATAACATTTTAACATAGAAATAGCTGTTCTATCAATCAGCCTACAGTAGCAACCAATGTGTGGTGTTCAATGTAGGCCTAGACTCCATTAAACTTTTGAAAAACACATGCAGGGCTTAACATTACCTGTTTATCCATGTGACTGAAAATGTTGTGGTGTTTGACGCAAGAAACCACTTAACAAAATAAAATGTATTATTATTCCCATCCCATTATTACAGAGAATCAGACACATTTTTCTACCCTCTGCCTATTGGCTACGTAGCTTATTTAAGTATGTCTCAAAATACAACACTGCCCATTTAAGACGACAACAAAAAGCTCTTTACCAGACTCGCTTTTCAAAGATGTCCAGAAATGTACGTTTTGTGCTCTTGTATCGTTGACTACTGATGATCTATAACTGGGCTAATAATTCATTAAATTGCAAAGGATATTAACAAAATAGCTACATGCAGCTCTTGCTTTGATCTCAAAACAAACACATCTGCTCATGACTGCTCATGCTGTAAACACAGTCCTGTTCAAAGTAAATGGCACAGATCCATATATGGCAATGGTCAATTTGCATATAGACCTACTGCAGCTCTGACTGGTTATGCCGCACCGCTCTGTGTAGAGTACGGGCTGAGTCGTGCGTGTCGATGCAATAGAATCCTACTCCGATGTGTTCTGTTTACAACAAAATCTCTTGCATAGTTGGTTTTGCGTACTAAGTCGTGTATAGTTCATTTTGTTTCAGTATGTTGCATTGAAAGTGGCTAATATTGCGTTGATTCGCCACAGCAAAGGGAAACGTTAACAGGGAAAACTCTAGAAGTTGAATGAAGTTCAACCTTGTGTTTCTCTCTCTGAGCTGCCATTTCTTCTGCATGGCAGTCCCAGGGAGCTGTGCTGCACGGTGTAGGGCACATGTTGTAGACCCCTCTTCCCCGTCCTGTCTCCCTCATGTCTACAGCCATTAGATGACTGTTGAAATCCCTCTAGGTCAGACGTTGTCCTTCTGTGACTGTCTGCTGCTGTTTTGTCACTGTGTGTTGATAACTGGGCATATATTCAAGTCTGCAGCACTCCGTCTGAGTAGTAGCTACTCTCCAGCTAGTATCCATAATAGCTAGCTAATATACTGCAGTAAATATGGCAAGTTATAGACAAATAAATAGGCTTTCCCTTAGATTCTACTCATGTTATATCTAGAGGCTCCTGAATATTATTACTGAGCCATTAAGTCAAAACAGCGTGCAATGTCATGTTACTCAATCGTCAATGTCATCCCAAGACATTTGAACACAAAACCAAGCCTGTGCCCTGCTGTTGGGAGTAGTCACACACCGGATGGATCATGCCAAAAAGTACTGCATTGCTGCAGATGGCCATGGTGCAGCAGCTAGGCTAACGGCTAACCATTTTCACCTGTCATCTGATCTCTCCTGAACCACAGACCCCAATGCCTGGAAAAACGGGCGCTATTACAAAGGTCTCCTTTTCATTGTTTCTCCTTGCCTTTTGTCTCTGTGTTCGATCATCAGCTTCTTACTCTAGGCCTATCCCTTTCATATTGCCCCCCTTCCATCCTGCCTATTGTTTTTGTAGCCTTGATTAAGCTGCCAAACTTTGGCTTAACTTGATTCAGCGAATCAAGCCCAACAAGGTCAGTCTCGTGTTTCAGACAAAACATTTGATTGTCTGTAATAAGGACATCCTGTATAAAATAAAAACTTTTCCGGAGTGCATGATCGGTGTCAACATGATTTCTGACAAAGTTAAGTATGACCCTTTTAAGGGCAAATAAAAGAAAATCAGCTGTCCTCAAACAGCTGATTTTGTTTTCTTAGTTTGGTAGGTAATTATTTGTTTAAATAATCCAACTAATACATTGATTTATTAGTTGAAAGAATAACTTTTGTTGTTTATCAAAGGTGCTAGGTAGTAGCCTATGCCTGTGCTCCCCATAACGCACCAACCATGCTTTGGCTTGTCTCACAGGCATATTTTTTATTGACAAACAACATTTCTCACTGTATTGTTTTTCAAATCTCTGGCCCTATACCGCTGGGTTATTGGCCTGCAGGATGTATTCCCATCCCAGCTGAACAACTCAACCCGACCGTATCAGCCGGTCCCAATTCACTCCCCTTCCCCTGGCCCTAACCTTTCTTTACAGATCTGTAAGACGTACTTGATCTGGTGGTTGCTCCACCACTGCACTTTTTTATGTCTATCCAGACCCTTCAGATATGCAAACATGGGTTAGGGCCAAGGTAAAGGGGGAGGGAGTGAATTGGAACCTGCTCTATTATCACAACACTGGTCATTAAAGTACTACTCCAAATGACATCTGCCAGACAGGCTGGGGAATGGGAATGACACTGTCTTGTTTATGTTCCCATAGGCGTCGATGGAGAAGAATGGGGCAAGTTTCTACACACCAAAAGCAAGGTATGTCTCAGTAACCATTCCTCAGAGCTAGTTTCTGTGTTGGTTCAAAGCCTGCAGGATGCTGACAAAGCGAAGCACCTCTAACTATCTGTTCACCTGAGTGGAGTTCCCTGCCCTTTCACTGCTACAAATAGACATGCAGCTTAAATACTTGATTGACCTGATATAGGCATGCATACATGCAAAGCAATGTATTGATTTACTGACAGAAGATCACTGGAAAACCTATATGGGTTTTGTAGCTTTGTCTGGAGAGTTTGTTTGACAGGAAATCTTATTTTAATCACCTCAGGCACACACCCTTTCACAGTCGCAAGGCAAAGAAGACACAGGAGGATGTACAGTAGTACTGTCTTCTAGAGGGAATGGCCCAGAGCATAAAGTAGAGTTGAGGGAATAGGGTGTAATATACGGTCAAGATGAGGGAATAGGGCATACTGTACAGTAGAGCTGAGGGAGTAGGGCAGAACATGCGGTCGAGCTGAGGGAGTAGGGCAGAACATGCGGTCGAGCTGAGGGAGTAGGGCAGAACATGCGGTCGAGATGAGAGAGTAGGGCAGAACATGCGGCCGAGATGAGGGAATAGGGCATACTGTACAGTAGAGATGAGGGAGTAGGGCAGAACATGCGGTGCGGCCGAGATGAGGGAGTAGGGCAGAACATGCGGTGCGGCCGAGATGAGGGAGTAGGGCAGAACATGCGGTCGAGCTGAGGGAGTAGGGCAGAACATGCGGCCGAGCTGAGGGAGTAGGGCAGAACATGCGGTGCGGCCGAGATGAGGGAGTAGGGCAGAACATGCGGCCGAGATGAGAGAGTAGGGCAGAACATGCGGCCGAGATGAGGGAGTAGGGCAGAACATGCGGTCGAGCTGAGGGAGTAGGGCAGAACATGCGGTGCGGCCGAGATGAGGGAGTAGGGCAGAACATGCGGTCGAGCTGAGGGAGTAGGGCAGAACATGCGGCCGAGCTGAGGGAGTAGGGCAGAACATGCGGTGCGGCCGAGATGAGGGGGTAGGGCAGAACATGCGGTCGAGATGAGGGAGTAGGGCAGAACATGCGGCCGAGATGAGGGAGTAGGGCAGAACATGCAGCCGAGATGAGGGAGTAGGGCAGAACATGCGGCCGAGCTGAGGGAGTAGGGCAGAACATGCGGCCGAGATGAGGGAGTAGGGCAGAACATGCGGTGCGGCCGAGATGAGGGAGTAGGGCAGAACATGCGGTGCGGCCGAGATGAGGGAGTAGGGCAGAACATGCGGCCGAGATGAGAGAGTAGGGCAGAACATGCGGCCGAGATGAGGGAGTAGGGCAGAACATGCGATCGAGCTGAGGGAGTAGGGCAGAACATGCGGTGCGGCCGAGATGAGGGAGTAGGGCAGAACATGCGGTCGAGCTGAGGGAGTAGGGCAGAACATGCGGCCGAGCTGAGGGAGTAGGGCAGAACATGCGGTGCGGCCGAGATGAGGGAGTAGGGCAGAACATGCGGCCGAGATGAGAGAGTAGGGCAGAACATGCGGCCGAGATGAGGGAGTAGGGCAGAACATGCGGCCGAGCTGAGGGAGTAGGGCAGAACATGCGGCCGAGATGAGGGAGTAGGGCAGAACATGCGGTGCGGCCGAGATGAGGGAGTAGGGTAGAACATGCGGCCGAGATGAGGGAGTAGGGCAGAACATGCGGTGCGGCCGAGATGAGGGAGTAGGGCAGAACATGCGGTGCGGCTGAGATGAGGGAGTAGGGCAGAACATGCGGCCGAGATGAGGGAGTAGGGCAGAACATGCGGCCGAGATGAGGGAGTAGGGCAGAACATGCAGCCGAGATGAGGGAGTAGGGCAGAACATGCGGCCGAGCTGAGGGAGTAGGGCAGAACATGCGGTGCGGCCGAGATGAGGGAGTAGGGCAGAACATGCGGCCGAGATGAGGGAGTAGGGCAGAACATGCGGTCGAGCTGAGGGAGTAGGGCAGAACATGCGGTGCGGCCAAGATGAGGGAGTAGGGCAGAACATGCGGTCGAGCTGAGGGAGTAGGGCAGAACATGCGGTCGAGCTGAGGGAGTAGGGCAGAACATGCGGCCGAGCTGAGGGAGTAGGGCAGAACATGCGGTGCGGCCGAGATGAGGGAGTAGGGCAGAACATGCGGCCGAGCTGAGGGAGTAGGGCAGAACATGCGGCCGAGATGAGGGAGTAGGGCAGAACATGCGGTGCGGCCGAGATGAGGGAGTAGGGCAGAACATGCGGCCGAGATGAGGGAGTAGGGCAGAACATGCGGTCGAGCTGAGGGAGTAGGGCAGAACATGCGGTGCGGCCAAGATGAGGGAGTAGGGCAGAACATGCGGTCGAGCGCAGAACATGCGGTCGAGCTGAGGGAGTAGGGCAGAACATGCGGCCGAGCTGAGAGTAGGGCAGAACATGCGGTGCGGCCGAGATGAGGGAGTAGGGCAGAACATGCGGCCGAGCTGAGGGAGTAGGGCAGAACATGCGGCCGAGATGAGGGAGTAGGGCAGAACATGCGGTGCGGCCGAGATGAGGGAGTAGGGCAGAACATGCGGCCGAGATGAGGGAGTAGGGCAGAACATGCGGTGCGGCCGAGATGAGGGAGTAGGGCAGAACATGCGGTGCGGCCGAGATGAGGGAGTAGGGCAGAACATGCGGCCGAGATGAGGGAGTAGGGCAGAACATGCGGCCGAGATGAGGGAGTAGGGCAGAACATGCGGTCGAGCTGAGGGAGTAGGGCAGAACATGCGGCCGAGCTGAGGGAGTAGGGCAGAACATGCGGTGCGGCCGAGATGAGGGAGTAGGGCAGAACATGCGGCCGAGCTGAGGGAGTAGGGCAGAACATGCGGCCGAGATGAGGGAGTAGGGCAGAACATGCAGCCGAGATGAGGGAGTAGGGCAGAACATGCGGCCGAGCTGAGGGAGTAGGGCAGAACATGCGGTGCGGCCGAGATGAGGGAGTAGGGCAGAACATGCGGCCGAGATGAGGGAGTAGGGCAGAACATGCGGCCGAGATGAGGGAGTAGGGCAGAACATGCGGCCGAGCTGAGGGAGTAGGGCAGAACATGCGGTGCGGCCGAGATGAGGGAGTAGGGCAGAACATGCGGCCGAGATGAGGGAGTAGGGCAGAACATGCGGCCGAGATGAGGGAGTAGGGCAGAACATGCGGTGCGGCCGAGATGAGGGAGTAGGGCAGAACATGCGGCCGAGATGAGGGAGTAGGGCAGAACATGCGGCCGAGATGAGGGAGTAGGGCAGAACATGCGGTGCGGCCGAGATGAGGGAGTAGGGCAGAACATGCGGCCGAGATGAGGGAGTAGGGCAGAACATGCGGCCGAGATGAGGGAGTAGGGCAGAACATGCGGTGCGGCCGAGATGAGGGAGTAGGGCAGAACATGCGGCCGAGATGAGGGAGTAGGGCAGAACATGCGGCCGAGATGAGGGAGTAGGGCAGAACATGCGGTGCGGCCGAGATGAGGGAGTAGGGCAGAACATGCGGCCGAGATGAGGGAGTAGGGCAGAACATGCGGCCGAGATGAGGGAGTAGGGCAGAACATGCGGTCGAGCTGAGGGAGTAGGGCAGAACATGCGGCCGAGCTGAGGGAGTAGGGCAGAACATGCGGTGCGGCCGAGATGAGGGAGTAGGGCAGAACATGCGGCCGAGCTGAGGGAGTATGGCAGAACATGCGGCCGAGATGAGGGAGTAGGGCAGAACATGCAGCCGAGATGAGGGAGTAGGGCAGAACATGCGGCCGAGCTGAGGGAGTAGGGCAGAACATGCGGTGCGGCCGAGATGAGGGAGTAGGGCAGAACATGCGGCCGAGATGAGGGAGTAGGGCAGAACATGCGGCCGAGCTGAGGGAGTAGGGCAGAACATGCGGCCGAGATGAGGGAGTAGGGCAGAACATGCGGCCGAGATGAGGGAGTAGGGCAGAACATGCGGCCGAGATGAGGGAGTAGGGCAGAACATGCGGTGCGGCCGAGATGAGGGAGTAGGGCAGAACATGCGGTGCGGCCGAGATGAGGGAGTAGGGCAGAACATGCGGCCGAGATGAGGGAGTAGGGCAGAACATGCGGCCGAGATGAGGGAGTAGGGCAGAACATGCGGCCGAGCTGAGGGAGTAGGGCAGAACATGCGGTGCGGCCGAGATGAGGGAGTAGGGCAGAACATGCGGCCGAGATGAGAGAGTAGGGCAGAACATGCGGCCGAGATGAGGGAGTAGGGCAGAACATGCGGTCGAGCTGAGGGAGTAGGGCAGAACATGCGGTGTGGCCGAGATGAGGGAGTAGGGCAGAACATGCGGTCGAGCTGAGGGAGTAGGGCAGAACATGCGGCCGAGCTGAGGGAGTAGGGCAGAACATGCGGTGCGGCCGAGATGAGGGAGTAGGGCCGAACATGCGGCCGAGATGAGAGAGTAGGGCAGAACATGCGGCCGAGATGAGGGAGTAGGGCAGAACATGCGGCCGAGCTGAGGGAGTAGGGCAGAACATGCGGCCGAGATGAGGGAGTAGGGCAGAACATGCGGTGCGGCCGAGATGAGGGAGTAGGGCAGAACATGCGGCCGAGATGAGGGAGTAGGGCAGAACATGAGGCCGAGATGAGGGAGTGGGGCAGAACATGCGGCCGAGATGAGGGAGTAGGGCAGAACATGCGGTCGAGATGAGGGAGTAGGGCAGAACATGCGCTCGAGATGTGTGCAGACAGTAATTTGCTCTGGTGCTTTAGGTCCTCCATGCGTGAACAGAGAAACCCTTGTGATGTGCTATACTGTAAATGGCGTTGATGCGGTGGGTGATGGAGGATGTTTTCTTCTTTCTTTATGATTATATTTGTTTGTATTTAGATTTCTGTAGTGGTCTTTTGCTGTTGGGTCCAGATCATAGTAAATCACATTTACATTTGTCATATGCAGCTATATAAAACCATAATTGAATCATTTGTTATACTGCGCAGTACCCATAAACATGTATTTGTTGTTTTTAGATCTACACAGACTTCGATGAAATCAGGCTCGAGATCGAAGCTGAAACAGAAAGAGTTTCTGGCAATAACAAGGTATGCCAACAATAAAAAATGATTTGATTCAAAGGTATTCCTAAGCAATGTCAAACAGACGTTATCATTGCCAACTGCTGAACTGACATTTCTTTGTTTTCTTCCAGGGAATCACTGATGAACCCATTCACCTGAAGATCTTCTCCCCTCACGTAGTCAACCTCACACTAGTGGATCTGCCAGGTATCACAAAGGTACACGCAAAGCAAGGTGTTTTTATTTAAAATATAAAAGCTAATTGAGTTGCTCAAGTGTGATCGAGTTGGTTTGAGCCCGCCACAATACTTATTTAGCTGTCTGCGCTAACACCTGGGCATTAGCTCTGAGAGCTAACGCAAGTCTTACGATCCCAGGCACTGAGATCACCTATCTTTCATGCACTGAACCACCTCTCTTTCCAAGTTTATTGAGGGAGATAGAACTCCAAGTATGGTTTGAACTATGATATGGGCAGGAATTAATTGTGTGTGTGCATGTTCTACCCAGGTCCCAGTGGGAGACCAGCCCAAAGACATCGAGCTGCAGATCAAAGACTTGATCGTGAAGCACATCTCTAACCCCAACTCTATCATCCTGGCTGTGACTGCGGCCAACACAGACATGGCCACCTCAGAGGCCCTCAAAGTTGCCCGTGAGGTCGACCCCGACGGTAAACACCTCAATCTCTTTCTCTTCTTCACTCGGGTCTCTCTCTTTTTTTTGTTTGTCTATGCCTCTTCTTTTTGTGTCTGTCTCTCGCTCTGCCGGTCTCTGCATCTCTCTCCACCGCTCTTGCTCTCTCTGTTAACCTTAATGGTCTGTCACCTACTGTTTCCTCTAATCCTTATGTCAGACAAGCCATGGTGTACATCGCCTCACAAAACTCTTGATTACCTGGATGTAGGCCCAGGAGTTTTTCCTGATTATCTCACTTGACCAGGAAAACTATAGCCTCTAGTAATAGGCTAAACTCCTTTCCCTATTTGGAGGTAACTGTGGAAAGGTTTAGTTATCATGGCTGTGGATCTGGTCCCATATTCATAAAGCATCTCGGAGTAAGGTAGACGACCTAGGATCTGCCTTTCAGATCATAATGAATAAGAGTTTATGGACAGGGAGGGGACCTGATCCTAGATTAACACCCCTACTCTGATATGCTTTTTTTGACTATGGGTTCTGGGGTTTGTGTCACTGTGTAGGCAGGAGAACGTTAGCGGTGGTGACCAAACTGGACCTGATGGACGCTGGGACCGATGCCATGGACGTTCTGATGGGCCGGGTCATCCCTGTTAAGCTTGGCCTCATTGGCGTGGTCAACAGGTCTGCACCATAACACAATCATCTTCCGTCTCTAGCATGTTGCATATAGCAAGGGTTCAGCCCTATGGAAAATCCAGTATGTAAGGGTGTTAGAAGCCAACAGTCACTTAGGATCAAAATGGGAAAGGGGCCAGCATTCCTTAAGTTCTGTTAGGATTCTCTTTTACTGTACTATGTACATTTACTTTTGAGTCATTTAGCAGGCTCTCTTATCCAGAGCGACTTAGTTAGTGCATTCATCTTAAGATGGCTATGTGGGACAACCACATAATTACCTCAGTCATAGTAGGTACATTTGTCCTCAAAGTTCTGGATAAGTTGCAGGGGTCTGATGGCACTAGCGGAGAGCCGAGCCAACAGCATGTTGCAGTAGTCCAGATGGGAGATGACAAGTGCCTGGATTAGGACCTGCGCCACTTCCTGTGTGAGGTAGGGTAGTAGTCTACGGATGTTGTAGAGGATAAACATGCAGGAGAGAGTCACTGCTTTTATGTTTGCAGAGAACCACATGGTGTTGTCCATGCTCACAGCAAAGTTATTTGCACTCTCCGTGATGGATAAGACTTGGAGCGGGCAGGTCTTCCACGGGAGGAAAAGTAGCTCGCATCTCAAGCTCAACCTCGACAAGATGGTGTCGCCACCTGAGTGTCAGAAGTTTGGAAGGAGAAGTTAAGTGTCATCTGCATAGCAGTGATAGGAGAGACCATGTGAGGATATGACGGAGTAGAGTGTCTATATGGAGAACCGAGCCTTGGGGGAGACCAGTAGTGAGAGCAATGTGGTGTAGACAAAGATCCTATCCACATCATCTGGTAGGAGCGGCTTGCCAGGTAGGATGCAATCCAAGAGTGTGCAGTGCCTGAGACGCCCAGCCCCGAGAGGGTGGAGAGGAGGATCGGATGGTTCACTCTGTCAAAGGCAGTGAATAGATTTTAGGAGGAGGAGAGCAGAGGAGAGAGAGTCAGCTTTGGCAGTGCAGAGTGTCTCCATGACACGGAGAAGAACAGTCTCGGTTGAGTGACCCGTCTTGAAGCCTGAGTGGTTAGTGTCAAGAAGATCGTTATGCGAGGGAGTTGGAGAGATGGCATGCTTAAGTTTTTTTGGAAAGAAAAGATGGGATACCGGTCTGTATTTATTTATTTATTTATTTTTATTACGTCGAGTCGAGTGTTGGTTTCTTGAGGAGGAGTTGCCAGTGAAATCCGGTGGTCAGGGATGAGGAATGGGAAAGATGGTCTGGAGAAGGGAGGCGGGGATGGTGTCGAGCGGGCAGCTTGTCGGGTGGCTGGTTGTCACTGTATGTCATGTGGAGAGGGAGAGGATAAAGAGGTCAAGGCATAGGGCAGTTCTGTGTGAGTGGGACCAGTGGGCTGACTGAATGTGGAGCTGATAGTAAAGGTAGTAAAATAACTCAAACAGTCCTATCCTTCACGACTTTCTTCAGGAGTCAGTTGGACATCAACAATAAGAAGACAGTGGCCGACGCCATCCGTGATGAATATGCCTTCCTACAGAAGAAGTATCCCTCCCTCGCCAACAGAAACGGAACCAAATACCTGGCTAGAACATTGAACAGGTATGAGCAATGTTCCCTCCCCAAAAAATTGGGCACTTAGCAAATTTCAGGTCTGCTTTAGCGCGAACTGGAATTTTGTAAATATTCTGTGTGACTTCCAGCACGCGTTTACTGTCAGCTCTGAGTCTGTACCTGCATTAAGTTCGTTTTAAGTGGCCAAGTAGGCTACTGTAGCTATTTGATCATAATGTAGGTCTGTCAGAGTGGCCTACCATCACAAACAATAGAGATAATCCATCCCATAACATTTTAACATAGAAATAGCTATTCTGTCAATCAGCCTACAGTAGCAACCAATGTGTGGTGTTCAATGTAGGCCGTGAGTCCATTAAACTTTTGAAAAACACATGCAGGGCTTGACATTAACCTGTTTATCCACTTGTCCTTTAGACAAGGAGGTGACTGAAATTGTTGTTGTGTTTGATGCAAGAAACCACTTTACAAAATAAAATGCATTATTATTCCCATAGCATTATTACAGAGACTCCAACAAATTATGCTACTTAGTTTATTCAAGCCTGTCTCAAAATACAATGCTCCTTTAAGACAAAAAAATGCTTTTACCTGACTCGCTTTTCAAAGATGTCCAGAAATGTACGTTTTGTGCTCTTGTAGGAAGCAATCACGCCCCTATTGCTAAGTACAAATGATCTATAACTGGACTAATAACTCACTAACTAGCAAAGGATATGAACAAAATGTGCACACGTGGCTACATGCAGCTCTCGCTTTGATCTCAAAACAAGCACATTCATTCTGTAAACACAGTCCAGTTCAAAGTAAATGGCACAGATCCATATATGGCAATGGCCTATTTGCATATAGACCTATGCAACTTGGTTATGCCGCACCGGTCTGTGCAGAGTACGGGCTAAGTCGTGCTGCAACAGTATCCTACTTCGAAGTGTTCTGCCTACTGTAAAATATTTTGCATAGTTGGTTTTGTTTCGTTATGTTGCATTGAAAGTGGCTAATTTTGCATTTATTTGATCACAATTGCCACAGTACAGTTCCCTGTTGATAGTGTTAACTAACAGGGAAAACTCTGAACTTAACTTTCTAATCTCGTGCTTTTCTCCGTGGGCTGATTTCTTTCCTCTGCGCTGCAGTCTTGGGGCTACTGCACGCACGCGCGCAGTTTAGAAGGAACATTGGGAATGAGAAAGAAATGATATATTAGGCATACAAGGCCTCAACAGAAGAGTACTTTTGAGGTTTGAAAACACCTGGCCAACTATGATTTTAGAGTGTAATGTCACTCTAGAAACTAACAACTATCATGTTGTCTGTTGCCTTTTCTACTTTCTCATTCTTCTCCTTGTTGCCAGATTGTTGATGCACCACATCAGAGACTGTCTCCCGGAGCTAAAGACTCGTATCAACGTGCTGGCGGCCCAGTACCAGTCCCTGCTGAGCAGCTATGGTGAACCTGTAGAGGACCAGAGCTCCACACTGCTCCAGCTCATCACAAAGTTTGCTGCAGAGTACTGCCACACCATCGAGGGCACCGCCAAGTACATAGAGACAACCGAGTTGTGAGTAACTTCTTTCCAATGCAGCTGTTTTTCTCTATCAAATAATTTCTGGGTAACAATGAAGTACCTTTCAGTTATTGTTTTCAATTAAAATGGTCAAAAATACATTTAAAAAATTGCTTCTTAACAGAGGGCAATTTCTCAGGCAAGACTTTTGCTAGGACTCTGGGAGTGGTCTGAGTGGGGAGGGGAAAATTGGCTGATATTGGCAGAGAGGTGTGGAATTCTGTCTTATTGGTCTATTAACTCATTTACCACCTGGTGATGTCACCATGGAAGACCTGAACTCCATCCCACTGAACAAGCTGACATTTCAGATGGTCTTGTCAAACAGCTCTTACACTAACAAGCATTATCATTTCCAAAATGTCACAGTATTATTCCAGCCTCATACCAAATATATAGGAACATCACATCTTTGACTGTACTGGGCCTTATATATATATATATATACACACACACACACACACACACACACACACACACACACACACACACACACACACACAGTGGGGAGAACAAGTATTTGATACACTGACGATTTTGCAGGTTTTCCTACTTACAAAGCATGTAGAGGTCTGTAATTTTTATCATAGGTACACTTCAACTGTGAGAGACGGAATCTAAAACAAAATTCCAGAAAATCACCTGTATTAACTGCACCTGTTTGAACTCGTTACCTGTATAAAAGACACCTGTCCACACACTTTTTAGAGCTTTTTGGTCTAAACTCCACTCGCCGTGTTTGGAGGAAGAAGGATGAGTACAACCCCAAGAACACCATCCCAACTGTGAAGCATGGAGGTGGAAACATCATTCTTTGGGAATGCTTTTCTGCAAAGGGGACAGTACGACTGCACCGTATTGAGGGGAGGATGGATGGGGCCATGTATCGCGAGATCTTGGCCAACAACCTCCTTCCCTCAGTAAGAGCATTGAAGATGGGTCGTGGCTGGGTCTTCCAGCATGACAACAACCTGAAACCACAGCCAGGGCAACTAAGGAGTGGCTCCGTAAGAAGCATCTCAAGGTCCCGGAGTGGCCTAGCCAGTCTCCAGACCTGAACCCAATAGAAAATCTTTGGAGGGAGCTGAAAGTCCGTATTGCCCAGCGACAGCCCCGAAACCTGAAGGATCTGGAGAAGGTCTGTATGGAGGAGTGGGCCAAAATCCCTGCTGCAGTGTGTGCAAACCTGGTCAAGCACTACAGAAAACGTATGATCTCTGTACTTGCAAACAAAGGTTTCTGTACCAAATATTATGTTCTGCTTTTCTGATGTATCAAATACTTATGTCATGCAATAAAATGCTAATTAATTACTAAAAATCATACAATGTGATTTTCTGGATTTTTGTTTTAGATTCCATCTCTCACAGTTGAAGTGTACCTATGATAAAAAATACAGACCTCTACATGCTTTGTAAGTAGGAAACACTGCCGATTTTGCAGGTTATCAAATACTTGTTCTCCCCACTGTGTTATTTTTTCCACATTTATTTGAAGAGATAGATGGGAAGGATGGAGAACCTTTTTCAAACATCCTTGTATCTCTAGATACCAGAAGGGGGCATACAAGTATAGCATCACAAGTCAACCAATTTGACGCTTTTGCAGTGTAGTGGGTAGATTACATGGGCTAAATTAACTAGGCTAATACGTTGATCACAAATGTTAAACATTTTGTTGCTTGTATATGTAACAGTGGACCATTCTCTTTCAGGTGTGGCGGAGCGCGAATCTGTTATATTTTCCATGAGACTTTTGGTCGGACGCTGGAGTCTGTGGACCCACTAGGAGGTCTGACCACCATAGACGTGCTAACAGCTATTAGGAATGCTACGGTGAGTGTGCAATTCTATATACTGTATTGTGCGCTACTAAACTGAACAAAAATATAAACGCAGCATGTAAAGTGTTGGTAAATTCTTATCGCCTGGGCCTGGCTCCCCAGTGGTTGGGCCTATGCCCACCCATGGCTGCGCCCCTGCCCAGTCAGGCTCTAATCTATGGATTTCACATAACACATTTATTTATTTCCTTTTTATGAACTGTAACTCGGTAAAATCATGAATTGTTACATGTTGTGTTTTTATATTTTTGTTCAGTATGTTTATCTATACAGACTCATATTTACAGTCGTGTGAACAAGTTTGGGCACCCCTGACAATTTCCATGATTTCCATTTATAAATAATTGGGTGTTTGGATCAGCAATTTTATTTTGATCTATCAAATAACTGATGGACACAGTAATATTTCAGTAGTGAAATTAGGTTTATTGGATTAACAGAAAATGAGCAATATGCATCAAAACAAAATTAGATACATTTGGGCACCCCAATAGAAAAATCACATCAATATTTAGTAGAGCCTCCTTTTGCTAAAATAACAGCCTCTAGATGCTTCCCATAGCCTCTGAGTGTCTGGATTCTGGATGAAGGTATTTTGGACCATTCCTCCTTACAAAACATCTCCAGTTTGGTTTGATGGTTGCCGAGCATGGACAGCCCGCTTCAAATCACCCCACAGATTCTCAATGATATTCAGGTCTGGGGACTGGGATGGCCATTCCAGAACATTGCACTTGTTCCTAAATAAATGCCCGGGTAGATTTTGAGCAGTGTTTTGGGTCGTTGTCTTGTTGAAATATCCAGCTCCGGCGTAACTTCAACTTTGTGACTGATTCTTCAACATTTTCCCAAGAATCTGCTGATATCTGCTGAAACTATGCCACTTTGTTTACATACTCACCTCATATGTATATACTGTACTCGATACCATCTACTGCATCTTGCCTATGCCGCTCTGTACCATCACTCATTCATATATCTTTATGTACATATTCTTTATCCCTTTACACTTGTGTGTATAAGGTAGTAGTTTTGAAATTGTTAGCTAGATTACTCGTTGGTTATTACTGCATTGTCGGAACTAGAAGCACAAGCATTTTGCTACACTCACATTAACATCTGCTAACCATGTGTATGTGACAAATAACATTTAATTTGGATTTGATATTGAGTGGAATCCATGCCACCCTGAACTTTAACAAGATTCCCAGTACTGGCCACACAGCCGCACAGCATGATGGAACCCCCACCAAATTTAACTGTGGGTAGCAAGTGTTTTTCTTGGAACGCTGTGTTCTTTTGCCACCATGCATAACGTCCTTTGTTATGACCAAATAACTCAATCTTTGTTTCATCAGTCCACATCACCTTATTCCAAAATGAAGCTGGCTTGTCCAAATGTGCGTTTGCATACCTCAAGCGACTCGGTTTGTGGCGTGTGTGCAGAAAAGGCTTCTTCCGCATCACTCTCCCATACAGCTTCTCCTTGTAAAAGTGCACTGAATTGTTGAACGATGCACAGTGACACCATCTGGAGCAAGACGATGTTGTAGGTCTTTGGAGGTGGGCTGTTTTTGACCGTTCTCACCATCCTTCGCCTCTGCCTCTCTGATATTTTACTTGGCCTGCCACTTCTGGCCTTAACAAGAACTGTGCCTGTGGTCTTCCATTTTCTCACTATGTTCCTCAGTGGACACTGACAGCTTAAATCTCAGCGATAGCTTTTTGTAGCCTTCCTCTAAACCATAATGTTGAACAATCTTTGTTTTCAGGTCATTTGAGAGTTGTTTTTAGGCCCCCGTGTTGCCACTCTTCAGAGGAGAGTCAAAGAGAGCAACAACTTGCAATTGGCCACCTTAAATACATTTTTCTCATGATTGGATGCACTTGTCTATGAAGTTCAAGGCTTAATGAGCTCACCAAACCAATTGTGTGTTCCAATTAATCAGAGCTAAGTAGTTACAGGTATTCAAATCAACAGAATGACAAGGGTGCCCACATTTTTGCATAGCCTATTTTTCACATCTGATTTTAATTTCATACAACTTAATATTGCTACACTAAAAATCTTTGTCTGGACAATACCCCAGTACTCAGCTTTTATTAGAAAATGAATGGCATGCCACTGCAATCATATTCTGTGAAGACAGAGTAAATGATTATGCAGCCTCAGAGGGGTGCCCAAACTTTTTCATACGACTGTAGCTGTATTGGACGGCAGGTAGTTTAGTGTTTAGAGCGTTGGGCCAGTAAACAAAAGGTTGCAAGATCGAATCCCTGAACTGACACGGTAAAAATCTGTCATTCTGCCCCTGAACAAGGCCGTTAACCCACTGTTCCTAGGACGTCATTGTAAGTAAGAATTTGTTCTTAACTGACTTGCCTAGTTAAATAAATAATAATGTTTGTTTGCAGAGTAGAATGATCAAATGTATTTATATAGCCCTTCTTACATCAGCTGATATCTCAAAGTGCTGTACGGAAACCCAGCCTAAAACCCCAAACAGCAAGCAATGCAGGTGTAGAAGCACGGTGGCTAGGAAAAACTCCCTAGAAAGGCCAAAACCTAGAGAGGAACCAGGCTATGAGGGGTGGCCAGTACTCTTCTGGCTGTGCCGAGTGGAGATTATAACAGAACATGGCCAAGATGTTCAACTGTTCATAAATGACCAGCATGGTCAAATAATAATCACAGTGGTTGTCAAGGGTGCAACAGGTCAGCACCTCAGGAGTACATGTCAGTTGGCTTTTCATAGCCGATCATTAAGAGTATCTCTACCGCTCCTGCTGTCGCTAGAGAGTTGAAAACAGCATGTCTGGGACAGGTAGCACGTCCGGTGAACAGGTCAGGGTTCCATAGCCGCAGGCAGAACAGTTGAAACTGGAGCAGACGCACGGATTTATTGTTAGTTGAGATGAGTTGCGGGTTGTTAGCCAGCGCAGCTGTTGGGTAAAGTAGTCTCCTGTCTGTGTGTATAGGGCCCGCGGCCTGCCCTGTTTGTGCCCGAGGTGTCGTTTGAGCTGCTTGTGAAGAGACAGGTAAAGAGACTGGAGGATCCCAGTCTGCGCTGTGTAGAGCTGGTCCACGAGGAGATGCAGAGGATCATCCAACACTGTTCCAACTACAGCACACAGGTAGACTACACACACACACACACACACACACACACACACAGCAACTGCAGCACCCAGGTAGCCTGTTCATACACACATTCACATCAACAACACTTGCTATGACTCTTGACATCTGGCCACAGTCACTGATGAGTGTTATCGCTCTCTCTCCAGGAGCTGTTGAGGTTTCCAAAGCTCCACGATGCCATAGTAGAAGTGGTCACGTCCCTCCTCAGGAAACGGTTACCGGTCACCAATGAGATGGTGAGACGTTTTTCCACTGCATTTCAAATGGATTCTTCTTGAATGTTCTCTGCTCCACTTGTAGTGCGTTTGCTTATCTTTAGTGTACTCATTCCAACTCCTCCTCAGGTTCACAACCTGGTGGCCATAGAGTTGGCCTATATTAACACCAAGCACCCTGACTTTGCTGATGCCTGTGGCCTCATGAACAACAACATAGAGGTAAGAAACATTCACAGCTTTAGAAATAACTTCATTCTGTGTTTTATAACTTTCTTATAAAACACAAGAAGTGTTGTAACTGCGTGGTTAATCAGTAGTAATGGTTGTCTCCTAGGAACAGAGACGCAACAGAATGAGAGAGCTTCCGTCCTCTGTTCCCAGGGAAAAGGTAACAGAACACACGACTCCCTCTTTCATTGTGCTTTTGATTTGTTGAATTGCTACAAAGACTGTTTCTTTACTGCGCCAAGTGAAGATTTCTGCCTTTTACAGCAGAGATATAAGCCATATGTTGTTTTGATTCCACACCAGACTGTCGCAGCTCATTCAGTAAAGTGTTTCTTCTGTTGCTGGCTTTTTAGGTCCTATTTCGAACTCTGTCCACTCTTCCTCCTCTCTCTCTCTCTCTCTCTCTAGTCCTTTAAGGGCCCAGGTGGTCAGTCTCTCTCCCCCACTGAGCTTCCTCCCCCCGAGGGAGAGGGACCCAAGGTGTGTCACTGTGTGCCACTCACCTACCCAATGCCTGCATGGCCCTGCCTGAATCCTACCTCAACCAAGATTTGGGCCCATTTCATTTCCGGAAGTTAACTGAAAATCCTGTTTTCATTAGTTCCTTAAAATGTCAGTTAATTTCCTGAATTGACTGAATTGCAATGGACTTTCCACTGACCCACCCTCATACTCCCCTCTGCAAACCTGTAGACGATCCTACTTTGTGTAGGGCGCAATTCTGAATTCCCCTCATCTGTTTCCCTTCAATGTCCCACAGATGTGTTTTAATAAATTGATGAGCCCCCACCCTAACTAACTCCACCCCCTGAGGATGACCTTTTGATTCTGTCATTACATTCCCCATCTTACACCTCTTTCCGGCATGTGTGCTTCTATACGGAGGAAGGGTCCTGGAGTGATCTTTTTGTACAATATGGCCCTGCCTCTGTCAGAGTGCCGTTTTTAATCCAAAAAGTCAGTATATGTATCTACAGACATGACCGTGTAGTCTGTAGATGTTACATCATACAAGCCTAAGGTGATGTAATAGCCCTGACACAAGCATGCTCCATCTTTGGGAATAAATTCTAACGAGCATATTGATTGTTGCGGTCTTGGAACAGTTCTCTCTTGTAAAAATAGATTTTTAATCTCAAGGAGACAACTGTATAAGTAAAGGATGAATCCTTACCATTGAATAAACCACTAGACAGGATCTCTAACCAGTCTGTCTATTTCCTTGTCTCTAGGCTGCAGGTGGGGGTCCCCAGGGGGATCAGGATGGAGGGACAGGGAACTGGAGGGGCATGCTGAAGAAGGGAGATGAGGGGATGGGTGGAGATAGATCCATGCTCCAGACCTCCAACCCTGCCAGCCCTCAGAGGGGCCATGCTGTCAACCTGCTGGATGTGGTGGGTAATCACTTCTAGTCAGATACTCAGTCCCGATTCTATCACTATACCTTTTGATGTTTGCAGAACTGTGATCTTGGTTAACCCGAAACTAAAGTCTCACGTAATTAGTCAGCTGCTCGATTAAGTTCTGGGTCCAACACGTGATAGGTGATGGTAGACCAGAACGAGGCGCTCCACCCTCTCTGCAAGTTTTGGGCCGAATGTCTCCTCCCCGTCCGAAAATCAAAAGATGACAACCTTCGAAATCTTAACGTCTCTAAATAACCAGTGACGAAAAACACTGGAACTACTGCTGCTCGTTACCCCATGCCTTCCATTCCTTCCTGACAGATTCTAGAGTACCGGTTATGTTGATGTAGATCTGTCCACAAGAGATGAGCAGAACTGTGACGTGTAAGCCATTTAATATGGTGGATACTTCTCTGCTTATGCCTATCCAGCACCTTCAGATCTGCAAACATTGAAGGGTTAGGGCCAAGGAGGGGTAGGAATGGAATGGGACTAGCTACTGCTCGAAGTCCAAACAAGTTCCATAGCAACACAATGTTAATGACCTCTGAGAAGTAGCACGTAAGTGATTGGTCTGTTTGTATCCCCCAGCCTGTTCCCGTTTCCAGGAAGCTGTCTTCTCGAGAGCAGAGGGACTGTGAGGTCATCGAGAGACTCATCAAGTCCTACTTCCTCATCGTCAGGAAAAACATCCAGGACAGGTATGTTGCTGCTCTGCTTTACTTACTGTTGGACTCCCTCTCCTGTGGTTTCTGTACGATGTTAAAATAGTTTCTGTGTTTCATTCTCCTTTCTACTTGGCGCCATCTCGATTGCTTAAAGATCTGTTGTTTCCTGCACTTAAGAGTCCCAATTTTTTTTTTCTCAATCTCACTTTCTCTCATCCACCCTTTCAATACTTCTCTCTCCCTTTGCGCTCCTCCCTGCAGCGTGCCCAAGGCGGTGATGCACTTCTTAGTGAACCATGTGAAAGACAGCCTGCAGAGTGAGCTGGTGGGTCAGCTGTATAAGGCAGGTCTGTTAGATGACCTGCTCACTGAGTCTGAAGACATGGCCCAGAGACGCAATGAGGCTGCAGACATGCTCAAGGTAATGTGTGTGTGTGTGTGTGTGTGCGCACGCATACTATTTGTATCTAAACTCAACAAAAAAAAGAAACGTCCCTTTTTCAGGATCCTGTCTTTCTAAGATAATTCGTAAAAATCCAAATAACTTCACAGATCTTCATTGTAAAGGGTTTAAACACTGTTTCCCATGCTGTTCAATGAACCATAAACAATTAATGAATATGCACATGTGGAATGGTCGTTAAGACACTAACAGCTTACAGACGGTAGGCAATTAAGGTCACAGTTATGAAAACTTAGGGCACTAAAGAGGCCTTTCAATTGACTGACAAACACCAAAAGAAAGATGCCCAGCGTCCCTGCTCATCTGCGTGAATGTGACTTAGGCATGCTGCAAGGAGGCATGAGGACTGCAGATGTGGTCAGGGCAATGTCCATACTTTGAGACGCCGCTACAGGACTGACAGCTGATCGTCCTCGCAGTGGCAGACCACGTGTAACAACACCTGCACAGGATCGGTACATCCGAACATCACACCAGCAGGATGGCAACAACAACTGCCCGAGTTACACCAGGAACGCACAATCCCTCCATCAGTGCTCAGACTGTCCGCAATAGTCTGAGAGAGGCTGGACTGAGGGCTTGTAGGCCTGTTGTAAAGCAGGTCCTCACCAGACATCACCGACAACAACGTTGCCTATGGGCACAAACCCACTGTCGCTGGACCAGACAGGACAGGCAAAAAGTGCTCTTCACTGACGAGTCTCGGTTTTGTCTCACCAGGGGTGATGGTCGGATTCGCATTTATCGTTGAAGGAATGAGCGTTACACTGAGGCCTGTACTCTGGAGCGGAATCGATTTGGGGGCGGAGGGTCCGTCATGGTCTGGGGCGGTGTGTCACAGCAGGCAATCAACGCTGTGCGTTACAGGGAAGACATCCTCCTCCCTCATGTGGTACCCTTCCTGCAGGCTCATCCTGACATGACCCTCCAGCATGACAATGCCACCAACCATACTGCTTGTTCTGTGCGTGATTTCCTGCAAGAATCCGGATCTCAATCCCATTGAGCAAGTCTGGGACCTGTTGGATCAGAGGGCTAGGGCAATTCCTCCCAGAAATGTCCGAAAACTTGCAGGTTCTTTGGTGGAAGAGTGGAGTAACATCTCACAGCAAGAACTGGAAAATCTGGTGCAGTCCATGAGGAGGAGATGCACTGCAGTACTTAATGCAGCTGGTGGCCACACCAGATACTGACTGTTACTTTTGATTTTGATCCCCTGCTTTGTTCAGGGATGCATTATTCAATTTCTGTTAGTCACATGTCTGTGGAACTTGTTCAGCGTATGTCTCAGTTGTTGAATCTAACGTTCATACAAATATTTACATGTTAAGTTTGCTAAAAATAAACGCAGTTGACAGTGAGAGGACGTTTCTTTTCTTGCTGAATTTCTATGAAAGTTTTGACCCCCTCTCCATCCTATGTCCACAGGCCTTGCAGAAAGCCAGTCAGGTGATTGCTGAGATCAGAGAAACACACCTGTGGTGAGGGCCTCTACCTCCATACGCTCTCCCTCCCACATGGACACTATGCCCTATACTCGTCCCCTAAGCCCTGTTCTCTCAAACCTTCCTGGACTGCAGAGCAGAGATGGCCAACTTAAATGCACTGGTGTCAATTTGTTTAAAGTTCTCCATCCTTCTCCTGAAGTGTGCACTTGCACACTCAGTCTTGGATTTAAATCGTTAGATTAGTGTTAGCATTGGCAGGAGGGAGCTTCAACCATTGTTAATTCCATGACAGGGAGTGTAGAAGTACACACTTTTGGAGATGGGTGGAGAATCGGGAGGTACGTTTTGAATATAGTTTTATGATGTATTATGTAGTCTTGAGCTACACGAAGGGCAGTACATATCTTTGCCTGCACCACAAACACACACACACACACACACGAGCTCTACTGTCCAAATTATCTTTCATATGTAAGTACAGTAAATACCATGTAAGGTGTGAGGCATACCTAATGAAATGTTTGTCCCTAAATGTAGAGTTAAAATAAAGCTATAAATGGCAAACCTTATAGATGTTTACTGTAGTCTCTGGCTGGATGCTGTGTTTTAAATGCTGTCTGTTTTGCTCATGGTTGCCTATCTACATGTAGTGTCGCTGTCTATGCTACTGTTGAACATGTCATTACATGGTAACTCATTTGCGTTGATTTTCACACATACTTTTTGGGTCAGTTTGTTTGATTATGTATTTTTCACCTAACATGTAAATGTATCATATACCTAACCATGCTACACAGTCTCATTTGATTAGTTTACTCCTGACCATGCCTAAACACTAAATTGGTTTACAACTACTGAATTATCTATGGCCCATGTGCTATATATATATTTATTTATTTATTTTCCCCTTGGTGTATCTCACTGGCGAATGAAAATTTGGTATAGTAGTATGTGAATTTAGTTAACACCCACAAAACAGGGACACCTGTTTTATTACTCCCCTCTTACCCTCAGAACAGCCTCAATTTCTCAGGGCATGGACTGTACAAGGTGTCGAAAGCGTTCCACAGGTATGCCGGCCCATGTTGACTCCAACGCTTCCCACAGTTGTCAAGTTGGCTGGATGTCCTTAGGGTGGTGGACCATTGCTGATACACGGGAAACTTGAGTGTGAAAAACCCAGCAACATTGCAGTTCTTGACACACTCAAACCGGTATACGCCTGGCATTTACCTTACTCGGTTTAAAGGCACTTAAATATTGTCTTGCCCATTCACCCTCTGAATGAGACACAATCCGTCTAAACACAAGTTTATTTAAAAATAATGTATATCCCTTAAACTACTACTAGTTTGTTGTAGCAATCAATTGTCCCATTTAACAATAACACATTAGCATCATATTTCATACGTCGCCATATCAGTTCTCTCTCGTGTCCACTGAGCTGTTAGGCCCACCCTGCAACCTCATTAGATAACAAGGCTGGCCTCTTGCTAGTTGTCATTCATGCGAGGAGCTGAAGCGCATTGGTTAGAACTTGAATTGCTATGGGGTCGGCCCACGTGGGAGAAAATAGAGTGGCACAGCGTTAAGAAAAGCTATGCCAGACAGATGAACACACATCGTGGACCGATCCCTAGCGTCGTGGTGGTTCGCCTGACTAGTGATTGCTCCTTTACCTCACCCGGACCATCTTCTTGACGCTAACTTTGATGCTGAAAGGGGCAGGAAAGAGTTAAAGCTTAATCTCAAACCTGCCATGCTCGCCAGGTAGTAAGCCAGCCCTGTGGTGCCAGTGGATCTCTTTCAATTACAGCAGTTTTGTTCATTCTAATTATCTACTCTTCACTCAAGTGTGCATTTGTTCACTCCCTCACTCAAAATGTAAAATCATTGGATTGGTGCAATCATGACCAGTCCAATCCTTTTGAGTCTGAGGGGGACTGTTTGAGTACACACTTTGGGACTGCAGATGTGGTCCACTTACAACTCAAGTGTGAATGAGTTTAATGGTTTCAGTCAGATGTCAAGTTCAGTGCAATCAATCCGGTGTAATAGTGTTTTTTGGCTTGTTTGTTTTGTTGTAATAATGGGGGATTGTTTCATTCTGCAATTTCAGACCACACCATGTTGTCAGGTTCTCCTTTTAAAATGAATAGGAGCTAGTGCATAGATGCTACATACAGTGCCGATACACAGATCTGGACACAGATGCTGTGTAAACAATGGATATGAATGGTGAAATTATCAGGGGTTGGGAAGCTATAGTTTAGCTACATGCTTCGGACAGAGACGTGTAGGGCGGGAGATGCAACTGAAATTTTGTGGGTGGGGAGAGAGGACAGAGGAGGAGGCTTGGCTTGAAGCACTGGGCATCTTGCTATGAAATGCATTATCTGAATTAGGCTCGCAGAATTATACCTATGGAGTAGCGGCTTCCAAGAGTTGGCTTAACATTGGACCAGAGCAAACGTTAGCTAACAAGCTTGCGTGTGCAGAGCAGCACCAGAATTAAAATAAAAACATGTCTTACCTTTTTGTAATGCTTTTAAAATAACGGTTCTGTTCTGGAACAGGATAAATTACTTTCGTTCCCAGTTCTGATTCTGTTCCTCTACAAATGTCATTATTTTCCAGTTCTGTTTCAGCCAGGTTTTCTGCATTATTGTATAATTGGGTATCAATGGATAATGAAAGACTTGTTCAAATAAATTATTGTTCCACTGTTAAAGGACTGATTATGACCATGACCATCCCTGGTTGAGGGTTTGAAAGGAATGATGAGAAAAATAGTTAATGGAATAGGAACCAGTGACTGCCTAATTAAGATGAAAACCAAAATTATAATTATTGTTCATTGGGCACGAAGTTGAAGAAACTGTTATGAAATATGAAATGTTTGTCTCTTGTTTCCCGCTTGTTTCCATTTTGTACCCTAATAAACATGAATTATTGTCTCTCAAAGACAAATCCCGAACCTCAGTGTTTACTTACCTTTGGTGATCCTGGACCCGAGTGAGAAGCTGGTTCATCTGTAAGGACACACATACTGTAAGTCCGGCTATAAGCATTTAAACAACTTTTAGTTACTGTAGAGGAAACCTGTACAAGTGTAGTCCATCGGAGAGATGGAGAGGAACATGGTGATACTGTAGAAGAATTCACCTGTTGTTCACCTGTTCAGTAGTACTATAGGTCACCTCTGATGTACCCACTGCCTGGGACCTCACATTGTGTAAAAATTGACAGTCCAAATATCTACTTTGAGATGCTTGGTATGGTGACCTTTCCTGGTGGCGCTGAGGTTATTTGCACACGTTCTCACTTTGTCACCATCAGCCATCTTTGGTGCAGAGAGGTTTTGCATGAACCTATGGAAATGAAAAATATATGGAATATAATCTCAGTATGCACATTTCAGTAAACTTCAAATGTGATCCTTAATCACAAAATGTGTCATCCGTCAGGGGAAAAGAGCGGGCAACCCAGAAACAGATGTTCGGGCAGAAATGACTAAGCATGACCTCAACTGGTGTGACCTGGAAAAACTTGCCCTGAAAAGAGTGAGATGGAGGATATTCAACAACCTATGCTCCTTATAGGAGCCACGGTCTTAAGACTTTAATCAAGTAAGTCACATTGTCAAATTGAATCTCATGATTTTGTGGTAAATTAAAAACTTACTTTGGTTTAGGCTTAGATCCATCTGGAATTTTTTTTAAAACAGTGACTCTTAGCTTGATGATATCATACAAAAGGTTAAGCATTATTATAATTTTGTATGTTAACTGGGATAGAAAAGTCCTTAGTTTTACTGCATGGGGTAATAAAAGTATAATTATGTAATAGAATATCCATTATATAGAGTTGCATCTGCATATACACTAGCTCTCAAGAAGCCAAGGGGAGCATACCCAGCCCTAGGGTTCTCAATTGAAGGTATGAATCACAGCTGGCTCCATGTGAACTACAATCCCGACCCGCCGTTTTAACGTTTAGAAATGTTAATAATCCTCGCTTGCTATACAGTTTTGCAAACCTTTGTAACGTAACTTTCAAATCAAATAATCTTTCAAATACACTTCTAGTACTCAGTTTAGCAAAGTTGCACATGGCTGTGTTCTCACACCCTCCAGCCGAAGTAGGCTACAACAAATCCTCTCACCTTGCGCTTGCATTTCCATTAGACCATTCTATTCCACATTTCTGCCCTGAAGCAGGTGTAACTCAAAACACAGCCGGGTGCAACTTCGCTAAACTGCGTACAGTAAGTGTATATTTTAAAAATATATGAAGGTTAAGTTCCAAATATTTCCCAAACCGTATCGGAAGCGAGGTGTATTAACGTTTAGAAAGAGCATTTGGGTAGCGTTGGGCAGCTTCGGTGCATTTTCCCCCGGAAAGTTAAACAGTACGTGGAATGACCCAATGCAACTTAAAATCATGATAAGAGAAACATACACTGAGTGCCCTCGGAACAGCCTCTATTCATTGGGGGCATGATGGACTGTACAAGGTGTCGAAAGCGTTCCACAGGGATGCTGGACCATGTTGACGCCAATGCTTCCCACAGTTTTGTCAAGTTGGCTGGATGTCCTTAGGGTGGTAGACCATTCTTGACACAAGGGGAAACTATTGAGCGTGAAAAACCCAGCAGCATTGCAGTTCTTGACACATCCGGTGCACTTGGCACCTACTACCATACCCTGTTCAAAGGCACTCAAATATTTTCTCTTGCCCATTCACCCTCTGAATGGCACACATACAATACACAATCCATGTCTCAGTTGTCTTAACACACTCTTGGCATTCTCTCAACCAGCTTCATAAGTTAGTCACCTGTAATGCATTTCAATTAACAGGTGTGCCTTAAAAGTTCATTTGTGGAATTTCTTTCCTTCTTATTAATGCGTTTGAGCCAATCAGTTGTGTTCTGACAAGGTAGGGGTGGTATACAGAAGACCAATCCATTTTAATGCAAGAACAGCTCAAATAAGAAAAGAGAAATGTCAGTCCATTACTTTAACACATGAAGGTCAGTCAATCTGGAAAATGTTAAGAACTTTTAAAGTTTCTTCAAGTACAGTCGCAAAAACAATCAAGCGCTATGATGTAACTGGCTCTCATGAGGACCGCCACATGAAAGGAAGACCCAGAGTTATTGGGTTCATTAGAGTTACCAGCCTCAGAAATTGCAGCCCAATTAAATGCTTCACAGAGTTCAAGGAACAGACACATATCAACATCAACTATTCAGAGGAGACTGCGTGAATCAGGCCTTCATGGTTGAATTGCTGCAAAGAAACTACTACTAAAGTACCCCAATAAGAAGAAGAGACTTGCTTGGCCCAAGAAACACGGGCAATGGACAGTAGACCAGTGGAAATCTGTCCTTTGGTCTAATGAGTCCAAATTTGAAATTTTTGATTCCAAACGCTGTGTCTTTTTGAGACGCAGACAAGGTGAACGGATGATCTCCGCATGTATGGTTCTCACCGTGAAGCATGGAGGAGGATGTGTGGGGGTGCTTTGCTGGTGACACTGCCTGTGATTTATTTAGAATTCAAGGCACACTTAACCAGCATGGCTACCACAGCATTCTGCAGCGATACGCCATCCCATCTGGTTTGCGCTTAGTGGGACTATCATTTGTTTTTCAACAGGACAATGACCCAATGCACTTCCAGGCTGTGTAAGGGCTATTTGATCAAGAAGGAGAGTGATGGAATACTGCATCAGATGACCTGGCCTCCACAATCACCTGACCTCAACCCAATTGAGATGGTTTGGGATAAGCAGCCAACAAGTGCTCAGCATATGTGGGAACTCCTTCAAGACGGTTGGAAATGCATTCCAGGTGACTACCTCATGAAGCTGGTTGAGAGAATGCCAAGAGTGTGCAAAACTGTCATCAAGGCAAAGGGTGGCTACTTTGAAGAATCAAAGTATAAAATGTATTTAGATTTGTTTAACACTTTTTTAGTTACTACATGATTCCATATTTGTTATCTCATAGTGTTGATATCTTCACTAGTATTCTACAATGTAGAAAATTGTGAATATAAAGAAAGAAAAAAAAAACTTGAATAAGTAGGTGTGTCCAAACTTGTGACTGGTACTGTATATAACTAAATTGTATTTAATGAGGGCTTGATCCACACAACATTGCACTCATCCATACTCCCTTCTATAGATACAAGGAGTCTACAGGTCATGGTCTCGTCGGACCAGTAGAAAAGGAAATAAACCTTATACTGAGTCTAAACTGGGATAGCGGCCAAGTACACTGTCTGCTTTAGGCACTAACAGGACTGTCAGTTACGTACTTCAGGACAGATGGGGGAGTCCCAGACCCTTCACCACTCATGAAATTGAACCTCATGTCATGCCTATCCTATGGTGATGTCCAACTGCCTGCCAGAGCCCTGTCAGTGGCTTTAGAAATGTGAGTAATGCTTTATTTGAAAGGTACCTGCATCAGGGTACCTACAGCACATTACTTCATATGACACATATAACATCCGTAACCTGTGCATAAATCAAACAAATTGTATTAGTCACATGCGCCGAATACAACAGGTGTAGTAGACCTTACAGTGAAACGCTTACTTACGAGCCCCTAACCAACAATGCAGTTATAAAAAATACAGAAAATAAAAATAACAAGTAATTAAAGAGCAGCAGTAAAATAACAATGGCGAGACTACAGTGGGGCAAAAAAGTATTTAGTCAGCCACCAATTGTGCAAGTTCTCCCACTTAAAAAGATGAGAGAGGCCTGTAATTTTCATCATAGGTACACTTCAACTATGACAGACAAAATGAGAAAAAAAATCCAGAAAATCACATTGTAGGATTTTTAATGAATTTATTTGCAACGTAAAGGTATGTCTGGATGTAAAGACACATCAGTATGAAGTAATAGCCCTTACCTGAGCCCAAGGCAGAGAGGGAGAGACAGATACAGAGGCCTTAGGGTTCAGAATCCTAACAGGTTTGTTTAGCCAAAAAAGGGTATGTAGTGTGGCCCTTCCTGCTCATGTGACTGCATTGCCCTATGGTTGTTCAGATCTTGTTCGAACCTTAGACAATGGAACCCCAACATATCTGAAGGCATGCGCACGCATACGTGCACGTACAGACACACAGTGTTTCATTGACCACATTCCATGAAAAACGTTGCATTTCTCTTTGTCCACCCTTCGCCTTTTGAGAACATCATTCATCCATTAAAACATTCACAAGCTATTGAATAAAAACACAACATCCAAAAACAAAACTGACACATTCTTAGCTTTTTACATTTGTTTTATTGATGTAGCGGGGACAAGGAAAATCTTGAATCAAAACCTCTGAACAAGGCAGTTCATTATTATAGACATTAGGACTTACTTTACTTACAATACTCTCCTTTACCTCAAGTTTAAAAGAAAAAGGAGCATTCACAGAGATCGATACCACGTCATACTCAGAATGCCAAAGTGAAACATCAATGAGTAAAGAACTGCATTTTAATTAGACGCCTAGTACAGTATTGTATTTTGGTATACATCAGTAAAGTCAACTCTATATAGACAGATGGGTCTTTACTTTTCCCCTTAACTTGCAATACGGTGCAAATCTCAGCTAATGTTACTCTGTGGGAACATTTCCCACGGTGTTTCAAAATGATGCAAAGAATCCTTTAAAAAATAAAATACAATGAATTACTTGAAAATGTGTAAACAAAAGAGGACATACTTAAGAATCCCCAGAACATTTGACATATTTGGTTTTGAAATGATAGATGCGGTAACGAGGTCAATAGAAGTCGGCCAAAACAATGGAAATGCCATGGAAACGCACGGGGGAAAGAAGCCATGGAGGAAAGATCCCGAATCTCTTTATTGCCCCCAGGAAAATGTGCCTACATTTAGGCTATTGTTTATGTGTTTTTGAAACTATGCTGAGGTAAAAAAATAAAATAAAAAAGAATGGCGTACAATGCTTGTATTGATGTCAACCCCAATACATATTTATGTCATCATCATCAATCAACTGCATTACAGTTAAAAATGACTTTGACTACCACCACCGATTTTTCTATGCTAGCTATGCTACCAGCTTTTACGAACGGGTGTTAGCATTTAGCAGTCACTTCTTCTTAAACCTGAAAATGGACTACTTCTAAATGTTATGAAACAGCCAAATATATCCAAATCGAACTTTAGTAACGACATTGTGGACCTGTTACAATACATAAATCATGACAGATTTGGCATTGTTAAGATCAGATTGGGGAGGAAATGGAGCCGACAGAGAGGGCTGCCTCGCTTCTAGCTCTTACAAGCATTTCGCTACACCTGCAATAACATCTGCTAAACACGTGTACGTGACCAATCCAATTTGATTTGAGATTTGTTGAACGTGCGCCAATCCGGTGTCCTTCTTCTATCCCCCAATGGTCTATGTTCCATTGGCCTCTTTACTGCATCTATGCCTCCTCATTGTTTAAAACTTTGGTCTAAAAAAAACTAGTCTCTTTGGCTTAGTTGTGAAAATCTTCATGAAACAATGTGATATGACTCCTGTCTTATTGGATGATTGTTAACTTCAGTCAAACGGTCACACCTTTCCTGGATAGTCCTTAATTCCAATAGCCTTATTATACATTGAGACCTTTAAGCCCAACCAAGGAGTGATTAACCCTCTGATAATCTTGCTATAGTCCTGGGCATCATTTATCCAATGATTTTGAGGGGGTTAGTTTAGCAACCAGTGCTTATTGGGAAATAAGTTGTAGTTCATGGTTTATGTCACTTGGAGAGCAGAGCCATTCAATATACATGTATACGGTGTCCATATTAGGACAGCCTCCTCGTGACCATGTGGCAGTCCGAATATTGACATCCGTAAACATAAAATAAGTCAAGTATTTAGAGTCTTATCAGCCCAAACCCAGCTAAGCAGGACCAAAGTATCAGTCAACGAAAAGTATATTTGGGAGGAAAAAACAGCTGTGATGCCATAATACTCATTTTGATATTTCCAGAAATGGAATACAAAATGTGAACACATCTCAAAAAAGCTGTGATAGTGGATACTGCTAATTCATAACTAAAAACTAAAATACCCCGTTCGACTGAATAATGTGAATTATGCACTACAATGACACCATCACGTCACCATTACACTGTGAGCAAAGATATCGAAGTGATGAATGTGACAAACATTTATCCTGACATATAGGTAGTACATGTATATGATCAGACTGCCAGCTAATGTCAACCTTATGGAAGCTTTCTTGAAAAATAGAAAAAAATAAAAATTCCAACAAAATTCAGTTCAGTATGGCTATTTGGATAGATACCTTATTCAATTCTTAGTGTATCTCTTCAGAAGACGCATTACATTTTGGATAACTTTGAATTTTTTTTTTAAGGTTGCTTATCTGTTCTTTGAATTTATTTTGTTTATCAATGAAATTAAGTCGAGTCCAAAAAGGTGGGGGGGGGGGATACAATATTTTTCATTACACTAACATAAATTATTTCCAAATTTCATTTTCACAGCATAAATTCTATGAGGATGTACAAGGGATTGTGCAAAGGCTGGAGGGGTTGGAACCGTTTCAGGGAACAGACCGGAAAATAATGACATCTTTCGATGAACAGAATCAGAACCAGGAATTAAAGTGATCTACAGTATACTGTTCTGGAACAGAACCATTATTGTTCAAGCATGGGAACTGTTTAATAATGTTATTTTATACATTCTGGGGATTGTTTTCCAGTCCCACAAAAAACAAAAAACAAAGCACCTCTGCAAAGCCCACACTCAAAAACGTATTCCAGTGCGTGCCTGCCAGCTGAAAATCTTTGCCAGTGTTTATGTGTGTGTAGGCTACATGCCCCTCCCCCTCTGAAGCATAGGCTACTGTAGCCTACTGATGTTACAAGCGTGATTCAGAAATTAAGGAGAGAGATTTTTCAGTAGAGAAGAATGGATTCACTTTTTCATTGCTAGTTAAGGATACTATAGCACACACAAGCTTGTTATCTAGCTAAACAGCTCTAGTCCAACGTTAAGCCAATTCTCGAAAGACATTCAAAGTTCCTTCATAGAAGCCGCTCCTCCGTAGCTATAATTCTGTGGGTCTAATTCAGAAAATGCATGTCATAACAAGATGCCCAGCACTTCAAGCCAAGCCTCCTCCTCCACCCTCTCTCCCCACCCGCAAAATTGTAGTCGCATCTCGTGACCTACACTTGTCTGTCCAATGCATGTCTGTCCAATGCATGTTAACAACTATAGCGTGCCCACTCCATAGCATGCTGCTCTATCCGCAATGATTGGTGAAGTCATATAGAAAAATAGATTTTAGAGGTTTAAAAAGGAACAGAAAGGAACGCTATATTTATTTTGGGGGGTTTCGAACAGGTTCAGAACTTGCTGGTCAGAACAGTGGAACGGAACAAAAAAATAATAATGTTTCTGTTCAGAACTGAAAAATAATTTGGGTGCCAACCCCTGCAGGGCTGTTATGGAGATATTTTTGGTTATGAATACACAGAGTAGAGTCTTGTATTTCATCAGTTTGGGCTTCTTCCTCAGGGTTTTTACTTTGGATCATTAGCGTCCCACACCTGCTGAGAGAGATAGGGAGGAAAATATCATTAGTCCTGAGGAAAAGTTGCAAAAAGTCACAAACAAAAGGTCTCAAAAAGTAGCAAAACAGTGCAAGGAAACAGAGAACAACCAGTACAGCCAAACTCTTAAAAATGTAAGAATCACTAAGAATCACTCAAATAAAGTAGTCAAGTATACTTCTTCTTCTAAGTGAGTCATAGTTATTCAATTCTAACTCCCAGAGAGAAATATGTATCCACTCCTTCAGAATATGGCATAGCTTATCAAACGTTATTAGGTGTTAGAGACACTGACTGAATAACAAGCAATCTAATTTTAGAGCTGTTCATCAAAATATATATATATATATATATATATATATATATATATATATATATGTGTGTGTGTGTGTGTGTGTGTGTGTGTGTGTGTGTGTGTGTGTGTGTGTGTGTGTGTGTGTGTGCACGTACAAACATGTGTGCGTGAATGTGTTCAAGTACAGTGAAGTGTGTGTTTGTGTACAAGCATGCATGTGTGCGTATGTGCGCGCAAGTGAGGTAGTGTATGTGTGTGTGTGTGTGTGTGCGCGTGTGTGTGCTGTTGTGTATATCAGACCCAGTAGGCGCTACCTTTGTTGACACATATTCTGAGGCCCCTGCAGTGACACTAGTTTTAGTGATTGATAGCTCTAACAATGTAATTTGCCCTTCAATTCATTCCCAGTGGGCTATTTCAGCTGAAGATCTGGGAAGGTTGCACAGGTGGGGGCGCTAGATAGGGTGACACCCAAGCGAGTGCGGACAGCTTTTCCTTCCCCCAGGGTCTGACTCAGACAGGGATATCCCCAGTTTGGGTTAGACTGGGCTCAGGGTGCTACTAATGATACAGTATATACCGTATTGGGGGAACTATAAAAGTAGCACAGTAGTGAGAAAGGTACTTGGGCAGAAATGTGTACTGTATAATCAATATAACTTGTTACCCATAGGAATCATATCTCTTTGATGTGTCAGTATCTACTGTTGCTAGTCTCACTCAACAGCCACTGAGATTACACCGTAAGCAACTACAATTACCCCGTAAGAGTATAAGCCTTGACAACATTACGGGTGCGTGTAAAAGCCGAGTGAGGGAGGCTACTTTGCAGCTCAAACGGCTGGTAATCCTCCACAGCCCTACGGGCATAATGCAACAGTAGTGTGACAATAGCAGCTGCACTGTGGCATGCGTGGCATCATCATCATCACCGTCATGCCGACGGTCTGCACAGTATTCGTCAGGTCCAGGTGGCGTGGGGAGACCTACGCAGGGCAGCGGAGACATCCCACTATATAGGGAATAGGATTCCATTTGGGATGCCTCCGCTGCCCTGCATTGTTTAACCCCCATGCCACCTAGACCATTTGGGACACAGGACATGACAGGTTCCTTTGCACAGAGAAATAAGGTCAGTGGGAACGGGCCCTTTAAATATAGAACAATAATGCAACGAGGCAATGGAACATGGCCAATATGTCCGTCCAAAGGATTTGATTTACGGTGGCCAGCGAACTCGGGCACAGAGTGGAGGACAGACGTAGGAGTTATGGACACGGCTCCATTGGGGGATGTAAATCAATTCAAGGCTTGTGTGGGTGGGTGTCCTTCATGAGAGGGAAAAGTCTCCGTAGCCTCAGCTTCTTTCGTTCTGTGACGATGTCACTCACAACAGGTTCGGAAAAAGCACGCACGCACACGTTCACATCATGGTGAGAAAACTCACTTACCATTTGTGACAGATTTGTTCTTGCCTCCAACTGTCACCTGTTAACAGAAAACAAGGGGACACAAAGTTACTAAACCATCTAATCTTTGCCAGTGAAATGACTGTATTTCAAGGTGAATCATGTCTTACCAAGGGGCAATCATTATTACGTATTCAAACTTCATATAGTTCAGGGTCATGCATTTGAATATGCTAAACTGACTCACAAGGAGTGTACTCAGGAATGAGAGTGAAGAAAGTGTGACAACGATGTATCAGCAAACCAGAATTGAACATGACTAGGAAACGTTATGCTAGAGTACTGAAATTCCGACAGAAGAACATCCTTTCTTAACATTCCTGGAACTATTTGAGAACATTCCCAATGTCAAACCAGTTGGAGAACATTCCTGGAACATTGCCAAAATTGAAATGAAATGTAACCAAGTTTGAACTTTTAGGAAACATTCTGTTCCAAGTTTTTCGGTCAAGTTCCTTAAATGTGCTGACACTGTTCCAAAGCCAAGCAAATATCCTGCACCATTTCAAGGAAGTTGTGGGAAGGTTGTATGCAAAACAATCATAGGACAACCACGCTTTCACCAAGCTCTATGAAACAAATGGTTCTCAGAACATTATGTGCTAGCTGGGTTTCCTGTAAAGGTGCAGCTGACCCATTATGTGTCATGGCGTTGGTGACGTAGAATACATAGGGGAATAATCACAGCAGGTTAAGATAACTCAGTAGCCTGCTGTTTTGCCATCTCCTATGGTCATTGTTTGGTGTGACAAACAGATCTGGGATCAGGCTAAAGACTAAGTGCCTGGTGGTGTAACGTGCAAAACGTTCCTTTTGCTCAATACCATTACCTCTTCTGCTCATCGAGGTTTAAAGGTGCAGTCAATTACGTTGACTGCTTCAAATGGGGAAGAGTAGAATCACAGAATCCGGTGTTATTGTACATCCTAAGAAGTGATTCATCTTTGGCACACTGTACTGTTGCCTAATCACCCTAAACCCAACACTTGTGGAGATCTGAGAGATTGGACAGATGTTGGCAATATGGTAAAAAATACACCTAGCCTGTTAGAGGGCAAGGTGGAGCTATCCCCATACTGTTAACATCAAATCCTCTCCGTTCTCCATGTGTCTGGGGGTAGGGGCTTAGGGGTTGTTTCGGGACAGGGCCATCGTCTGATCTACTAGCTCACCTTAGCAGGGGAGGAGCCCTTTGTTTCCCATAGGCTGCGCTTGTTGCCCACATCAACAGGTTTCAGGTCCTGCAAGAGAACACAGAGCAGAGTGTAATGTGGGGAAGAAGCCATAGTGAGGCTACAGTGCATTTCATCTGAACAAAAAGCATGGATGGAACTACGCTGGATGCTAAGAAGTGCATCAATGGATGGTGAATGATCACGACTAAATTGCTAATCATGTATTGAGGAACTAAAAATGTACATGTTTCCACCAATGGCGCTTTCAAGAAAGTACTTTTGAAAGATGTCAGATGCATATGGCTAACATGACAAACTGGATCATACTGTACCTTTCCCACAGATAAAATCAATCAGAAGACAGAACAGAAAAGTACAGAAGGAAGGAAAGTTCCAGGGGAGGAAAACTGCAGAGCTAGTCAAGTAGAAGAGAGGAAAATAAAGAAGTTGTTAAACAACAGTAATTGATAGACATTTTCTCAAAACAAATAGCCTGCCTCAAAAGCTAAATGCAAATCTAACCGAAACATTTCATATAACATACAGAAGAGAAGGAGTGCTTTACAACTTCTCTCCATGAGAGGGAAACCTTGTAGTGTTCATGTAAAAGCAACTTGGCTCTTACAAGTACTTGTGGCCAGAAGGAATGGGACTCAAGATAAAACCTCATAAATGTCAGGTTCGAACAACGTGGCTTGCCAATCAACAGTACGTCTCACATACTGTTCTGCCTGTCTCTAATAGAACTGGTCAAATTAGCCTGCTAGCAAGCTATAAAGAATAGGATGCACTGGCTGTCACAAATGGCCTCAACATCACACTTGATATGGCATTTACTTTAAATATACATCCAATTTAGGATACATGTATCCTACGCATCGGTTATACACGGAAATTATCTAGTTTAACTCTCTAGTTTTAAACTAAATTAGAAATGAAAACAAATCAACTGCAAAAGTCGTTTTTTTATGAAACTGGTCGTCAACTGAAAACATTTGAGAGACTTTACATTTTTTGATTGGTCATATACAGACAGTCACATTGTCACCAAGATCTAAAACGTCCCCTCAAGACACTGTTTACACACTTCCATAAACCACACACTCATGTGCCATGGCGTGATGTACGCAAACTTGAATGTTCTCTTATCGTACTAGTAAGATAACGTTAAAGTAACTATCCAGCCCAAGCAAGGTGAAATATTGCCTCTGACAGTGGCTGATGTGGAGAGGGCAGAACCAGGGAGGTACACTATATAAACAAATGTATGTGGACACCCCTTCAAATGAGTGGTTTTGGCTATTTTAGCCACACCTGTTGCTGACAGGTGTATAAAATCGAGCACACAGCCATGCAATCTCCACGGACAAACATTGGCAGTATAATGGACTTATTGCAGTGACTTTCAAAGTGTCAACTGCCTCTGGAAGCAACGTCAGCACAATAACTGTTCGTCGGGAGCTTCATGAAATGGGTTTCCATGGCCGAGCAGCCGCACTCAAGCCTAAGATCACCATTTGCAATGCCAAGTGTCGGCTGGAGTGGTGTAAAGCTCGCCGCCATTGGACTCTGGGGCAGTGGAAAAGTGTTTTTTGGAGTGAGGAATCACACTTCACCATCTGGCAGTCGACGTAGGCATCTGGGTTTGGCGGATGCCAGGAGAACTCTACCTTCCCCAATACATAGTAGCAACTGTAAAGTTTGGTGGAGGAGGAATAATGGTCTGGGGATGTTTTTCCATGGTTCGGGCTAGGCCCCTTCGTTCCAGTGAAGGGAAATCTTAAAGCTACAGCATACAATGACATTCTAGACAATTCTGTGCTTCCAATTTTGTGGCAACAGTTTGGGGAAGGCCCTTTCCTGTTTCAGCATGACAATGACCCTGTGCACAAGTCAAGGTCCATACAGAAATGGTTTGTTGAGATCTGTGTGGAAGAACTTGACTGTCCTGCACAGAGCCCTGACCTCAACCCCATCAAACACCTTTGGGATGAATTGGAATGCCGACTGCGAGCCTGGCCTAATCGCCCAACATCAGTGTCTGACCTCACTAATGCTCTTGTGGCTGAATGGAAGCAAATCCCCACAGCAATGTTCCAACATCTAGTGGAAAGCCTTCCCAGAAGAGTGGAGGCTGTTCCACTAGCAAAAAGGGGACCAACTCCGTATTAATGCCCATAATTTTGAATCAGATGTTCGACAAGCAGGTGTCCACATACTTTTGGTCATGTAGTGTATGTTGGCATCCTGCCACCTGGCACACAACTATCGTACTTCTGTTGTTTGTTTGGTATTTTTCTCGCCTGAAATTGAAAGAGAGAGATGCTGCTTATGAACAGGTAACTGGAGACAATAGTTTGGTTAAACAGTACAGATACAACCTACGCAGATCGGTCGAGATTCAGCGGGTCAGACACAAGGCGTATGTGGCAGGGGCTCCTAACGATCACGGATGACGAAAAGAAAGCCAGCCGCATCGCGATCACCAACACCACCCTTACCGGACGAGCTAAACACATTTTTCTCACGATTCGAGCATAATGGCCCTGAGCTCCCGAGTAGAGACCCTGATGACATGGGCTACATACTCAATGGTATTCAACGAGGACGTATGTAAGTTATTCAAACGTGTTAACCCTCGCAAGGCAATGTGCAGACCAGCTGGCTGTTCTCTGACATTTTCAATGTCTCTGTAGCTCAGGTGGCCACTCAAGATACCCACTATCATCCCAGTGCCCAAGAAAGGGAAGGTAACTGAACTGAATGACAACCCCCATCCTCATCAACGCAGCTGCTGTGGAGACGGTCGATAACTTCAAATTCCTTGGCGTACACATCTCAGAGAAGCTGAAATGGTAAAACCACATGGACACCGTGGTGAAGAATGCCCCGACAGCGACTCTTCAACCTCAGGATGCTGAAAAAATTCGGCCTGTCCCCGAGGGCTCATCGAGGGCGTACTGTCGGGCTGCATCACAGCCTGGTACGACAACTCCACTGCCGCGGACCGCAAGGTGCTTCAGAGGGTGATATGCACAGCCGAATGCACCATTGGGTGCCCACTGCCTGCCCTCCAGGACACCTACAACACCAGGTGTATCAGGAAGCCCAAGAAGATCATCAGGGACCCCAGCCACCCAAGCCATGCCCTGTTCTACCCGCTTCCATCACTCAGACACGGGCAGTACAGGAGCATCATGGCGAAAACTGGAAGACTGGCCAATAGTTTCTAACCCCAGACCATTATGCTGCTGAATAGCCACCATTAGTCAGCTACTTGCTCCCCCTCCCCCTGCCACTCCCCCTATTGTTTTATTTTACTTGGTCCCCGCACCCCCTCAATGGTCATTTAGTCTGCCTGCTGCTCCCCCTATGGTCATTGCCCCCCCAACAGTCTTTACTCTGCCTCCACCCTAGTGGATATGTATTTATTCATCACTGCTACAGTTGGTATTATGTATATAATACTATTTGTTTTATTTCACTCAGTCCTGCATGTTGGAGCTAGGAGCCAATGATTTTCGCTGTACCCTGCAGTCACACCTCCAACCAGGCAGTACGTTCGCAGTGCTCCCAGACGATTTGTGTAAAGTGTCTCCACGTCTGACATGGTGCGTATATAAATCCTATTTCAGTGTGTTTCCACTAGTGTAGGTCACAAGTTGAAAGACAAATGGATGATCGTATAGACGTGCACTCATCACGTCGGCCATTTGGGGTCATTAGACTACAGCTAGCCATATTTTCAAGTTAAAGAGCTCAATCGTGTGTGTTTGTCCTTACGTCAGCCTTCTCAGCTGCGGCTGCAGCTGCCTTGCCAGTGTCTGCTGGGCTCTTGCCCCAGCCTTTGGTCAGTCCAGCCACACCCACTTTAATATCAGCAGCATCCTGGGAAGAAGATGGAGAAGTAGGCCGTCATTCATGACTTACAGTCAGCGATTGTCCTCCTGTCTCCTAATCGCTTCTTATTTTTAAATTTGAGTCATTTAGCAGACGCTTTCATCCAGAGCACCTTACAGGAGCAATTAGGGTTAAGTGCTAAAGGACACATCAACAGATTTTCACCTTGTCAGCTCGGGATTCAAACAAGAGACATTCCACTTACTGGCCCAACTTTCTTAATAGCTAGGCTACCTGCTGCCCTTCTTCTCCCTCTCTCCCTTTCCCTCTCTCAATCCCCATCCCCTCTCCCCCTCCCCCCCCACACACTCTCTCTCTCCTTCATCCATGTCTCCCCGTCCCTCTCCTGACTCCCTCTCCTCTTTCACCTTATTCATAGGCTTGGGACTTTCAGTGGCCCCCCCAACGTTCCCTTTCTCCCACATGCTCTTGATGTTGCGGATGCTTGGTGTCTCTGGCAGGTCTGAGACCGGAGACTTAGGAGACCTCACATCCCGGTTGGTCTATGGAGAGGGAAAGGAGACATTTAATTTGTACATCTTGGTCATTTAGCAGACGCGCTTATCCAGAGCGGCTTACAGTCAGACATCAAGATAATGCCACTTAAAAATAAATAAATAGAGAAACTGGGAGACAAGTGATTGTGTTTGTATTCCATTTATTTAGTTATTTAACCTTTATTTAACCATAAAAGTCAGATGAGAGACACTTCTCAATTCACAATGATGACTACAAATGGACAAAAAGGACCTCAACAAGACAAAATCACCTAATTTCTGCCTCCTAGCTTTTTATTGGATTTTTGTACTCATTCGGTCATCTTATGACATGATGAGTCGGCCTCACGATGCCCTGGAACACTATGCATTTAGGATGTGTCTATGCCTTACCTGAACTGCAGCAGTGTATAGGTCCAGTCTGTTGCCTATCTTGGAGACAATAGGAGCATGTGATGTCTTACAGCTGTAGGAGCGAGAACACACAAACCATGAGTACAATGCAGTACACTCTAGACTGAAGGTTTACATGAAACCATAGTATACCATAGTAGAAGTAAAAGGCAAGGAATGCTCACCCTTTCTGGGCTCTCTGGTTCAGGAATTCTGCTCTCTCCCCAATCTAAAAACACAGAGAATAGACTAACTTGATTACACTTGTAAACACATTGTTGACATGCAACACACAGCTGATGCAATTGTCTGCTGCTCTCTCTCTCTCTCCCTCTCTTTCTCCTCCTCGGTCCCTCTCTTTCCATTTCGTCTTTTCTCCCTTTAGACTAAAATTCGTACCATTCTTGGGCAGTTAGTTCTGTGAGATCTGAACAAAGTTAACCCAATGGTGATGACTCAGTGTTGTGTTGAGGAGTCAGAGACTATATTTTCTGGCTCTGTGAGACTATACTGTCACAGAGCCAGTATAAGCAGGGTCCTGTCAGCTCCTGAGCCCCGGGCCGGGAACCCAGAGCTGCTGTTTATGATAAATGACAAGTCCATAACGAGTGTGCGCACAAACGCATGCAAGCCACACACTCAGGCACACACACACACACACACACACACACACACACACACACACACACACACACACACAGCTAGCTGTGGATGCTCCCAAAATACTTGTCACAATAAATTCCTCTCAGTCCTATGCCTCCTCTAAACACCCATATTTGAGCACAGTTGTGAAACCAACAGAAAAATCCCTGTTCTGCACTTGTCATGGAGAATTCCTGTTTTTATGAAAAGCTGTCTATCATTCAGAGGAAATAGAAACAGGCTTAACAATTAAAGAGACAGCAGCATGTTTCAAACTTGGAAACACATAGCAGTTTCCCATGTTTGTATGAGAATAATTCTGTGGATCTTTACTCAAGGTGTTGCATTGTATTGCTTTATAGGAAGACATTGCACATCAATATGGACGCAATATCTATAGGCGATAGCTTTTGTTAATCGTCAACGGATCTCTCTCAGTTACTGTAATGATATCATCTGTAGCAGAAGCCTATAGGGCCTCACCTTGCCCTTGGGCGTGACACCCAATGTGAAGGGTTTCTTGTCTCCGTCGCCCGATTCCTCGATCATCTGTTTCTTCTTCTCTGCAGCGTCTTTTCGTCTTTGCTCTATCTCTTCCTTCAACCTCTTCCTCTCCTCCTGTTAGAACCAGAGCAATAGCCCATTTTACCATCATTGTTATCGTTAGGGTTAAGGTTAAGCCGGAATGAAGACATGAAGCTAAGGTCAGGGTTATTCACTAGGCACGAAATGGAAGAAAATGGTCTGAAATGGGGTGAAAACATGTTTTAAAAATATATATATTTTAGCTGTTCAATAAAGCAGGTAGTGATTCAAAAGAGTTAGTGCAAAAAAGAGTCAATGCAGGTAGTCCGGGTAGCTGTTTGGGTAACTATTTAACTGACTATTTAGCAGTCTTATGGCTTGGTGGTAGAAGCTGTTCAGGGTCCTGTTGGGTCCTGTTGGTGCTCTGCTTGCCATGCGGTAGCAGAGAGAACAGCCTATGACTTGGGAGGCTATGACTTAGACTATGACTTGGCCCCAGTGATGTACTGGGCCGTTCGCACGACCCTCTGTAGCGCCTTGCGGTCATATACCAACCAGTTGCCTTTTTGAGGATCTGAGGGCCCATACCAAATCTTTTCAGCCTCCTTAGTGGGAAGAGTCATTGTTGTGCCTTCCTGAATGTGTTGGTGTGTATTGACCATGTTAATTAAATAGTTCTGTGGACACTGAGGAATTTGAAGCTCTCAATCCCCTCTACTACAGCCACGTCGATGTGGATGGGGGCGTGCTCAGCCCTCCCATTTCCTGCAGTCCACAATCAGATCCTCTTGCTGCGTCTTGCTGACGCTGAGGGAAAGGTTGCTGTCATGGCACCACAGTGCCAGGTCACCGATCTCCTCCCTATAGGCTGTCTCATGGTTGTTGGTGATCAGACTTACCAACGTTGTGTTGTCAGCAAACTTAATGATGGTATTGGAGTCGTACGTGACCACGCAGTCATGGACGAACAGGGAGTACAGGAGTGGACTAAGCACGCACCCCTGATGGGCCCCCATGTTGAGGGTCAGCGTGGCAGATGTGTTGTTGCCTACCCTCACCACCTCATAGTCGTAGCGGGATTTCTTATAAGTGTCCGGATTAATGTCCCGCTCCTTGAAAGTGTCAACTCTAGCCTTTTGCTCAGTGCGGATGTTGCCTGTAATCCATGGCTTCTGGTTGGGATATGTACATACGGTGACTGGTGTGGTGTACTCCTCAATGCTATCAGATGAATCCCGGAATATATTCCAGTCTGTGCTAGCAAAATGGTCCTGTAGCTTAGCATCTGTTTCATTGGACCACTTCCGTATCGAGCACGTCACTAGTACTTCCTGTTTGAGTTTTTACTTGTAAGCAGGAACAGGAGGAGAGAGTTATAGCCAGATTTGCAAAAGGGAGGGCGAGAGAGAACCTCTAATACTTTTTTAACCCGTTTTCTCCCCAATTTCGTGATATCCAATTGGTAGTTACAGTCTTGTCTCATCGCTGCAACACCCGTACGGACTCGGGAGAGGCGAAGGTCGAGAGCCGTGTGTCCTCCGAAACACAACCCAACCAAGCTTGACACAACTCGCAAGCCAGCCGCACCAATGTGTCGGAGGAAACACCGTACGCCTGGCGACCGTGTCAGTGTGCACTGCGCCCGGCCTGCCACAGGAGTTGCTAGTGCACGATAGGACATCCCTGCCGGCCAAATTTTCCCCTAACCCAGAAGACGCTGGGCCAATTGTGCGCTGCCCCATGGGTCTCCCGGTAGCAACAGAGCCTGGACTCGAACCCAGAATCTCTAGTGCCTTAGACCACTGCACCACCCGGGAAGTCCTCTAATACTTTTCTGTGTGTCGAGTAAAGGTGATCTAGAATTTTGTCGCCTCTACTTGCACAGGTGACATGCTGATAAAAATGAGGTAAAAGGGATTTCAGTTTCACTGCTTTAAAAACACCGGCCACAGGAAGCGTTGCCTCTGGGTGTGCATTTTCTTCTTTGTTTATGGGCCTATACAGCTTGATGAGTGCGGTCTTAGTGTCAGCATCGGTGTGTGGTGGTAAACAGACAGCTATGAAAAATGTAGATAATAACTCTCTTAGTAAACAGTGTAGTCTCATTGCACACCAGCTGTTGTTAACAAAGAGACACACCTCCCCCCTCATCTTCCTCAAGGCTGCTGACTGGTCTTGACGATGCGTTGAAAAGCCACCGAGATGTATATTATCCATGTCTTTGTTCAGCCACGTCTCCAAGAATCACAGAATAGTACAGTTCTCCAGGTCCCGTTGATAGGATAGTCTCAAATGGAGCTTGTACAGTTTGTTCTCTAGTGACTGTACTTTCCCAGACAGAATGGAGGGTAAAGGCAGTTTATTTGGTCGCCAACGTAGTCTCGTAAGGATGCCCGGCTCGTCTGCCACTTTTCCGCCGTCGCTTCCTCTTTCGAGTCCCGGGGAATTAGGGCCTGATCAAGTAAACAGAGCATCCAGAACTGTAGACTAGTTGAAGTAGAAATTGTCATCCAAATTGAGATTAGTGATAGCTGTTCTGATCTCCAGAAGCTATTTTCGGAGACATTATGTACAAAATAAGTTAAGATCAGCGTTAAAAACCTCCACAACACAGCAGAATTGGTCAGGAGCCCGTACAACGGCTGCTATCCACTGCAGTGACATTCCACATCTGTCTGTTTGTCCGTCCCCAGTTCCCACCTGTCTGTCTGTCCATCCTTAGCCCCCACCTGTCTGTCTGTCTCTACGTCCCCACCCACCTGCTCCTTGGCCTTCTTTTCAGCCAGCTCTGCCTTCTTCTGCTTCTCTTCCTCCTCAATGACCTTCTTCCTCCCCTCCCTCTTCTTCTTCAGCTCCTCCAGCTCGGCCTCAGACTCCTGCTGTTTCTGCTTCATCTTCTCAAACTCCTCGCTGTCCGCCTCGTCACGACGCCGCTTCAGCTCCTCCAGCTTACGCTCCGCCTCCAGGCGCTCCTGGTCCTCGGTCTCGGCGGAGCGCGCCACACCGCCGTTCTGCTGCTTGGAGAGGGAGGACTCCTTCTGTTCAATAGAGAGCACAGATAGATAGGGGTCTATTATGAATCCATTGGTCTATCATTGGAATGAGATTACAATACCCCATCCAAAATGCTTCATCTATCTCTATCAATTCACCAATGGGAACCAATTGATGAGTGATGGACCAGTGGATGAGCAACAGACCAGTGGATGAGTTATACACCAATAAAAAGCAGAGATAGATAGAACAGGTAATGAATGCAACAAACGGTGGTAGTATAACAAGGCAACTGTTTTGTCGGGTTGGACAGAAAATGATACTCACTTCATCTTTCCTCACTGATCTTAACTTCGGTTTCTCCAGCTCCACCTTCGCAGCCTCCTGCATCAAAGTCCAACGACGTAGAAACAAAAACAAAGTTATAGAATATAAACAAATGGTGTCCAGCATAATATGGACATTTTTACAATCTATGATTTAGATCATCACCGACATAATATTTCTATTTGAGTCGACATTTCCACTTGATCTTACCTGTTTTTTGGACTTTTCCTCCTTGGTGGGCAGGAACACAGGGAAACATAACAAGGGAAGTCAGATAACTGTGGCATCTATCTACATATGCGAACTGTAGAAGCCAGGCAAATTGCCATACAATGGTGTCCCACTGCAGCCTGCAAGGTGAGAGCAATGCAGATGTACGTTGATGCTGACCACAGACACACACTGTGACAACACTGTGACATAACTTAGCCTGGTTGCTGATCTGTTTGTGCCAACTTCTATGGCTCAGTTTGGCATGACAATGATCATAGGAATTGGCAGGACAGAACAAACAGATCTGGGACCAGACTAGGACACAACTGCCCAAGTTCTCAATGATGCAAAGCAACACATCTTGACCACTCTGTGATCTGTGACCACACCTTAAAGCATGGGAGAATGTGGATATGGAAGTGGCCCAAACAGTGAAGATGTAAAACGCAGCAAAACCTGGATAACCCAAATATATCCTCCACATGTGTCAATTAAAATATATTGAATATAACTGTATTATTGAGCGTACTGTATTATGACACAGTAGATATATGAGGAACATTGGAGTTATCCAGGATGTGAATGGAGGCAATCACCCTAAAATTCACACTGATACCTCAGCTTTCTTTTTTTCCTCTGCTTGCTTAGATTTTTTTACTTTCTCTTCAGCTTCTTTCTTGAGTTTTGCAGCTTTTTCTTTTTCTTCAGCCTCTTTCTTCAGTTTTACAGCTTTTTCTTTTTCTTCAGCCTCTTTCTTCAGTTTTACAGCTTTTTCTTTTTCTTCAGCCTCTTTCTTCAGTTTTACAGCCTTTTCTTCTTCTTTTTTAAGTTCTGCAGCTTTCTCTTCCTCTTTTTTAAGTTCTGCAGCTTTCTCTTCCTCTTTTTTAAGTTCTGCAGCTTTCTCTTCCTCTTCTTTTTTAAGTTTTGCAGCTTTCTCTTCAGCTTCTTTCCTTTCTTTTTCAGCCTTTTCCTCAGCCACTTTCTTGAGTTTTGCTGCAGCCTCATTTTCTTCTAACTCTTTTTTCTGTTTTTCTTCCTCTTCTTTCTTAGCTATCTCATCAACAGATTTATCCTCTACTGCCATCTTGGGCATAATTGATATTTCAAACCCGCACTCTTGTAGTGGTGCAGCGGGTACAACAAATTCAATAAATTTCTCTTGTACTATTTGTGTTTCTTCAACGTCTTCCTATGAGATAAAGTACATTTTGTGTCAATATAACTTCCTGTAAATACAAAACCTCCCATCCAACATTTATGCCCTTTAACGTTAATCTAGGAAGTCATACTTTACCTCTTTCTTCTCTTCCTCCACCATCTCAGCTTTCTCAGGCTCTGTGACGGGTTCAGGCTCTTCCTCCTTTGGCGTCGCCTCCTCTTCTTTCACCTCCTTCTCCTCCTCTCTACTCCAGGAGTTGGTGGTTACTTCCTCCTGGGCTGGTTTCTCCTCCTTCTCCTCCTCTGTGCCTCGGTGGCGGCCGCTAGGGAAGGTCTCCTCCTGGCTGTTCTCATTACCATCGGTGATGGTTGGGTCGAACTCCTTCTGTCTATCCAGTGCCTCTTTCAACCTCTTCTGTCTGCGTTCCTCCCGCTTGGCCAGGCGGTCCAGGAGTACCACGTCATCCCCATCACCTGCTGAGGAGCTCACCTCTGCACCGGTGGAGGAGGACTCTGTCTCTGTCACACTGTGGAGTGGAGGGGAAAACAGAATGAATTAGTTGTAGACAAGCTATTGGTTAACACTGGAACTTATATTATTGTTACCAGATGGGTTCTTTCTACAGATCAGGGTCTTGTTCAGTAGGGAGAATGGGGTGGTTCTACCTAAAATTTGTAGAAGACATTTTGGTTTTCAAGGATTTGTTCATGTTCTGGGTGTCCTGTGTTCTCTACCTGTGAGTGTTGTTGACCTCTGTTGTCACGGTGCTGCTGCTAGACTCCTCCATCTCCGCCTTTTTCATTCGTTCCTCACGAGCGTTTCTCCTACGCTCGCGAGCCACCTCCTCATCATCATCAGTTGTGCTGAAGCCCCTGAAACAAGCCAAGACGTACACATACATGGGAGATGTTAGCATACAATTATTACTGCCATACAATAATTACTGCCATTCAAATGACTGATATTATCCCAATGCCTATTGCATATCATTAGGATTCCCATACATACCAAACCATCACTACAATTATTTTCACCTATAGTGGTTCACCTAACAATTGTAAGAAATCAAGTTTTTGTTTCATCAAGCGTTTTACAGAGGGACATTTATAAGCTTCCGGACATTTATTTCCACCCTGGGGAGTTACTTACATTGTGTCCCAAATGGCACCCTATTCCCTACTAATTCTATATAGGGAATAGGGTCCCATTTGGGATGCAATCTTGGTCTTTAACCAAACATGGAGATAGGGAAGCAGAGAGAAGTGATGTACTGGACTTGGTCTCTGTTACAGTTATCTACATGGGAGGTGAATGTAAATTGTGTGTATATAGGCAGGTACAAACATACAGTATGTTGGGCTGAGAAGAGCCTAATTCCATCTCCGTTCTTTATACAACACTAAATCTGCCATGTAGTCATGGCCTAATCCTTATGTCCCAAAGTGTGATTATATAGAGTACATACACGTCTTTAAGACACCTTAGATACAGCCACAGCTTTTAAAAGAGCTGTCTTAAACAGATTCATTTGTAGATGGGTTTACACTACAGACCCTATTGCAAGCATTCACAAAGAAAAAGTTCAGACTGCTCATCCGTCTAACCAACAGTCTCGTACTGCTTTGAGAGAGATGATCCAGCCATAGACCTTACACTGCACAGTAGTGCCGACGGTCTCACAAACTATTCAAAAAAGAATTATCAGGTCTCGTCAGTCAAACACGTGACCCTGTACTGATCCACCATCTTGTCTCCCAGTGATCTGACCTCCAGAGCAATTACAGATACGGCAGATGGATGGATGGACGGATGCATAGTGTCGTGGTGGAGGAAGGTCAGACTGATAACACACACAGGTATGTATGTGTTGTGAATCAACACGTCACCGAGATGAAAGAGAGAGAGAATAGGGAGAGCCCCAGAGGGAGCACAATGCTCATCAACTGGACTCCCAGCCAAGATAAAGAGAAACCAAAATCCATATCACGATAACTTGACTGAATTATCATGATAACATTAAATTGAATGACACATTAATGTGGACCATATTTCATTTTTTAAAATTTTTATTAACCTTAAAACTACAACTACAAAATGTTGTAGCTATCAAGTGGTCCATTAACAATCGCCCATATTAGCATACTTCTAGGCGACGAATATGTAGTGAGGGCCAGCCAACGAGAGCATACAGGTCGCAGTGGTGGGTAGTATACGGGGCTTTGGTAACAAAACGTATGGCACTGTGATAGACTACATCCAGTTTGCTGAGTAGAGTGTTTTGTAAATTACATCGCTGAAGTCAAGGATGGGTAGGATAGTCAGTTTTACGAGGGTATGTTTGGCAGCATGAGTGAAACTAGACATTAATGCCCACAATTTTGGCATGAGATGTTCGACGAGCAGGTGTCCACATACTTTTGGTCATGTTGTGTGTATACACACACTCAATGATTTACAGATGCTGGGGAGGAGAGGAAGTGCGCAGGTTTTCCGAATGACAAAGGTTGCTCTGAACCATCAGTATTTCTCTTCAAGAATACCATCATACTGTACATACTCATGTTGATATGTTACAGATTATAACAATTGGGGAGGGGAAGAGAGGGAGAAAGAGACTCAAGTTGTCAGCTCTGAAATTAAAACAGCAGTCAAAACATCCCAGCGTCTACAACGTGTCCTCGGGCCCAGGCCGTGCTGCAGCGAGGCTCCGTGTGTGTGAGGCTGCACAGGAAATGCAGGGCAGGAGCCGGACTGTGAGAAAACTGCAGGCCCGCCCTTCAGACCACAGTCAGAGCAGGGGCTGATGGGACTTCAGATAATACTGTAGATACCGTACATGCAATGGGCTGTAGTTTCATCCATGAGCAAACAAACAATGCACCGACCGTTGTCTCCTTCATTAAACAGAGAGTGACATACAAAGTGATCACTTCTCACAGCCCCCGGTACCCAACAATACAGATGCTGTCATTTACAGCCTATTCCATTCGACTGTTGACGGAGATGTGAAACTTTTAGATTGATACTCACGCTCCAATTGGGAATACTTGGTCTCTTCTGGACATGTTTTAAACCAAGTCTACAGTATAAAGACAGACTGAAATGTGACAAATCTGTTCTTTATTCTGCAGAGAGGCTGGGATTTTGAAGACATCAATTTCAATGAACTTTTCCTTTTGATCCATCCAGCACACGCGCAGCACTACAGACGTTTTCACACACCGCGATTGCAGAACCCCACTGCATTATGGTGGCCAAACTCGCAGCTAAACTACTGAATCGCTCTCTTTCCCTGCACCCTTTCTATTCTTTCTCTCTCTCTCTCCCTCTCTCACACACCCACACACTGGCCGTACTTCCTGCTGAGCAATAGAACCATTCCTCTTCGCTGGACGAAAGCCTCTAGATCCAAACTGACATTTAGGCGTGGTCACAGTGGCAGCTTAGATGATGCATTGCAGTAATCCGTGACTTTGTCTGGGAACGATTGTACTCACCCTTAAATTCCACAGACACACGCATGCACGCACACACACACACACACACACACACACACACACACACACACACACACACACACACACACACACACACACACACACACACACACACACACACACACACACACACACACACACACACACACACACACACACACACACACACACACACACACACACACACACACACACACACACACACACACGGAGGTCTGAACTCTCCAAACAGCCCAGCCAATCTGTTCACTAATGAATGAGCAAAGCAATCGAGCTCATTAAGCAGTCATCACTTCAGCCTGCCGCTACATCCAAGTCTTCTGTCTGTTTCTGTCTACTGCACAGGGCCTGCTGGGCCAACACATGGATATGCTCAGACAAAGACAGAAACAATTACAGTACATATATTGTGCTTTCACGCATACACTCACACACATGCTTGGATATATTTTTAGACAAAAATGGTTCCAGAAAGGATTCTTTGGCTGTCTCCATAGGAGAACCCTTTTTGGTTCCAGTTTAGAACCCTTTTTGTTCCAGATATAATTATTTTGGGTTCCACGTAGAACGGTTCTACATGGAACTCAAATGGGTTCTACCTGGAACCAAAAGGGGTTCTTCAAAGGGTTCTCCTATGGGGACAGCCGAAGAAACCTTTTAGGTTCTAGATGGTACACTCTTCGGGGGAAAAAAAGATGCTAACACATCAACACACACACACTGTACACACACTCAAATTATACAAGCACAACTGGTCATTATCTGTCTACAAGCCCATATATGGCTGCTGGACTATGGGAGGTTCAGGAGGAAGGGAAAGTGCCTCATGACTCTGCACAATGTAAACACTGCATACCAAGGAATCGCCAGTCTCATTCAAACAAACCTCGAATGCTGTTAATTTATTCTCCATAAAACATCCATAATACGACATTAATCAGCATGACAAATCCACTTGTGTTTCTGAATGTTAGAATATAGCAAACAGATATATTCACAGTAAAAAGCAGATTTCCTAAACAATGGAAAGTGTAAAGGAATACATAAGGTTTAATCATAAGCAGAATCGATTGATCGCCTGCCAATGGCGACACAGAACAAGATGGACATCTAGGCAAGCCTGCATCTGTTCAAGTTAGAATGACTTAGAAGCTGATGTAGAGTGATGGTTGCCCATACAAAACAAACAACAGTACCTTATAGCAAGCAAGGAGAGATGAGCAACCCTAAAATCTGAAGAAATGGAAGCCTCTAGGAGCCAAAAACAAACCCACTGCCAAAATAGAACATTTATAGAGTTTGTTTGTTTGTGTGCAGTAAGTCAGTCAGTCAAACAGTCAGGTTTCGAATAGAATTGGACACCACTGAAACTAACAAATCAGATTGATGTCGGGGGATAGGAGACGGCCCCAAAGCTGTCTGGAATGACTTCTCCTGTTATCCTGTGTGTGCATACAAGTGTACCTGCATGACCATAGATACAATAAATGCTGAATGAGGTTTACGAGTAAAAATGCCCAATGAGAAGTATGAATTTGGCAAAGAGATCAGAGAACTCTTACTGGGTTCAGATGAGGCAATGGGCTTAACTGGAGGAGAGCACACATTTGGGTTTAAAGCTCATCCACTCATCCACCATATTAGATCAAATCACATTTTATTTGTCAAATACTTTGTAAACAACAGGTGTAGACCGTCAGTGAAATGTGTGTGTGTGTAAATGCATGTTTGTGTGTGTGTGTGTAAATGCATGTTTGTGTGTGTGTAAATGCATGTTTGTGTGTGTGTAAATGCATGTTTGTGTGTGTGTGTGTGTGTGTGTGTGTAAATGTGTGTGTGTAAATGTGTGTGTGTAAATGCATGTTTGTGTGTGCGTGTGCGTTAGACAGACAGGTCACTCACTTCTCTGCGTCTAGACGCATTTGCTCACGCCTCTGCCTCCTCAATTCCATGCGCTGGTCAAAGTCGTCATCCATGGTGGCCTGGGAGCGTTTCTTCTGTGTTCAGACTGAAAGAAACCAACACAGACTGGTAAAGTTTAACATCATTACACATTTACACAACTTCTATGCTGTAAGTCTCTGTACAGAGGTCAGTATGCTGAAATGAGGACGTGCAAAAAGGTTTTCATTGATGCCGTGAGGGAAAATGCCAAATCTAGCCTCAACACGTTCAATGTTTAACTCCAAATGACATAACCTTTGACCTTACATCAGAAGAACCCTGACAGTGACATCATTGGTGATTAAGTGCCTGTAACTCATTCACATTAAGTAGCATGACACCGTAAAGACCTGCACAAACATTTGGGTGCTTAAAACTGCTGCGGTATAACCAACCCCTGCTTTTCTTACATCAGAGCTCTTAGTTGTCACACCTAAAGCCGCAATAAATATCAGAAATAAATATATAGAAATAGAAATCAAATAAATAATATGAATAAATAGAAATCTGATGAAATATCATAATCATTATCATCATCATTCCAATCACAATTCTCTGGGACTAACTAGGCTAACTGGGATGGGAAGTCTATCAAACAAAACAGGCACAAAGTAAAGACAAAACACAAGATAAGCTCCCCAGTCAACACAGAAACACACTAACATTCACTGGACATGACTCGAAGTAGGACCACCCAAGAAACATTCAACACTCAGCATTATGACATTCCCTGGCTCTCTATGGGCTACTGAATAGTAGGGAAAAAAATCCCATAGCTATACAATACCTTAGCTGTAGTGAGTAGCGGACGCTTAGGTTTAGTCCATGGGCAGCACTCCCTCCTCTCTCAGTATATCAACTCCACAGTCTGGTTTATATCTCAGCTCTCTCTGCTACAGCACAAAGAATTCCTGCTTGCTCTTTCAGCAACTATAACTACCAGAAAAGGCAAAGCCTGTCTCTTCCCTCTCTCTCTTGCTCAGTCTCCCTCCCTCCTTACTCTCTTGCTTGCTCCCTCCCCTCTCTCTCTCTCTCTCTCTCTCTCTCTCTCTCTGTCTTGCGCAGACTATCTTACTCAAACTATTTTCTCTTGTTTTGCCTTCTCCTTTTCACACGCTCCTGATGTCTCTCCCCCTCTCTCCCTCTAGCTCTCCGTCTATCCCCCTCTTTTTTCTCTTTTTTGTTTCCATCTCTGCCTCTCTCTCAACCCCTCTTTCCCTCTACCTTTCTCTCTCGCTCCTTCGCTCACCATTCTCTACCTCCATCCTACAGTATCTACATTTTCTTTTTAGCCTGCTTGTGTTTACAGAGCTGTCACTGGTTAGCTAAACTCAGCAGCGCTGGTTGGAATAGGGTGGTAAAGGCAGGCAGGCAGCAGGCAAGCAGGCAGGCAAGCAGGCAGGCAGTCTCCTAGATTGTTTCAGAGGCCTTCACTTCCTCTGAGTGGCCAAAACTACCCGGCAACTGATTTTCCAGCCCACAGAGTGGACCAGGGTCGGGGCAGAGACAGGAAAGACACAAACATGCCAAGAAGATACAGTACGGCCCCAGGACAGTACTATACAGGGTTGCAGATTGTATTCCCTCGATTCACTTCCTTCCCTCTCCCTCTGTGCTGCAGAAGCCATTGTCTATGGCATTCACATAATGCCATAATGTCATTATGAGAAAGAAAAACAAACGGAAGTATTTTAGCATTTACAGCCTTGGTTTTGGACTTTTTCAACTCTTCAAAAGTGTGTGGGTATCTATTTTTGTCATCATGAACACACTTATCTTGCCAGAAAGGGGGGGAAAGAGCATCTGAAAATGCATTACATATCGTACACAACAAAAGATATTAAAGGGATAATATTACAATGGGTATTTCTGCCAAAGCATATTTACTAAATATCTATAAAACACTGTTAGTTCATGATAAATAAATCTGTATTTAGGATGGTATAGCCTGGCAGGCCAGGGGGTCATTTAGTGAAGTGCAGTCCATTGTGTAACACTGTAAGCCTATAAAAACCTTACAACTTACAAATGAAAAAACTCTTACTGGCTGGCTGATAGAGCTCCAGGCACGACTCCAACACCCTCATTAAGTTTGTAGATGACACAACAGTGGTAGGCCAGATCACCGACAACGACGAGACAGCCTATAGGGAGGAGGTCAGAGACCTTGCCGTGTGGTGCCAGGACAACAACCTCTCCCTCAACATGATCAAGACAAAGGAGATGATTGTGGAATACAGGAAAATGAGGACCGGGCATTCTCATCGACGGGGCTGCAGTGGAGCAGGTTGAGAGCTTCAAGTTCATTGGTGTCCACATCACCAACAAACTAACATGGTCCAAGCACACCAAGACAGTCGTGAAGAGGGCATGACAAAACCTATTCCCCCTCAGGAGACTGAAAAGATTTGGCATGGGTCCTCAGATCCTCAAAAGGTTCTACAGCTACACCATCGAGAACATCCTCCTGACTGGTTGCATCACTGCCTGGTATGGCAACTGCTCGGTCTCCGACCGCAAGGCACTACAGAGGGTAGTACGTATGGACCAGTACATCACTGGGGCAAAGCTTCCTGTCATCCAGGACCACTATACCAGGCGGTGTCAGAGGAAGGCCCTAAAAATTGTCAAAGATACCAGCCACCCTAGTCATAGGATGTTCTCTCTGCTACCGCACGGCCAAGAGGTACCGGAGTGCCAAGTCTAGGTCCAAGAAGCTTCTAAACAGCTTCTACCCCCAAGCCATAAGACTCCTGAACACCCAATCAAATGGCTACCCAGACTATTTGCATTGCCCCCCCCCCATCTTTTATACCGCTGCTACTCTCTGTTGTAATTATCTATGCATAGTCACTTTAATAACTCTACCTACATGTACATATTACCTCAACTAACCGGTGCCCCCGCACATTGACCAGTACCCCCCTGTATATAGCCCCGCTATTGTTATTTTACTGCTGCTCTTTAATTACTTGTTACTTTTTTTCTTTCTTATTCTTATCCATATTTTTTATAACTGCATTGTTGGTTATGTGCTCGTAAGTCAGCATTTCACTGTGCGGTCTACACCTGTTGTATTCGGCGCATGTGGCTAATACAACTTGATTTAATTTGAACTGAGATCTGTCAGAGCAGCCCCATTTCTTAAATTATACACCACAATAATAGCTGAACATTATCTGGCGTACAAATTTGATAATTCTATGTTCATAAGTGACTTACTGACTTAGGCTGTTAATTGGAGGTTGTGTTGTTCAGAGAGAGTCTGCTTCCACTGTGAAGAGACTTGATTGGCAGATACAAGAATAGAGTAGTCGATGAGGAATAAACAGATGCTGAAAGAAGGGATTTATGGGCTAGTGCCTTCAGCCTTTCATTGAATTACTCAGCTGGAGTACATGTGTACTTCTGACATGAATAGACCAGGCATGCTTTGGTAATGCCGGAACCACAACACTGGAAATAAATGGACACTTATTCCTTAGTGGTATTGTATCTTCAAAGCAGTGTTTCCCTTAGTAGTAGCTAATTTATCAAATTCCATCCGTTACCTTCAAAGAGTTCTAATAGCATAGACAAACAAGGTAATCAAACAAGGTAATCACAACCTGTTATGGTTTTGTAAAGTACCTGTGTATTCTATTTTGACATAATCCTGATACTGACTTGGCATGTCATTGACAGCTCCCTCTACTGTAAATTCACATTAAGTTGACAGTCGCTCTGTTCACTGCCTGTAATGTCTACTGTGAGAAGAACAGAGTAAGGGTGTGGGAGAAAAGAGTAGTCACGAAGCAAGCAGTTCACTGCCAGTAATGTCTACTGTGAGAAGAACAGAGTAAGGGTGTGGGAGAAAAGAGTAGTCACGAAGCAAGCAGTTCACTGCCTGTAATGTCTACTGTGAGAAGAACAGAGTAAGGGTGTGGGAGAAAAGAGTAGTCACGAAGCAAGCAGTTCACTGCCAGTAATGTCTACTGTGAGAAGAACAGAGTAAGGGTGTGGGAGAAAAGAGTAGTTACGAAGCAAGCAGTTTACTGCCTGTAATGTCTACTGTGAGAAGAACAGAGTAAGGGTGTGCGAGAAAAGAGTAGTCACGAAGCAAGCAGTTCACTTCCAGAAAATGTTGGCATAGAACAGCTAATAAAAATAAATCAAAACGGCTCGTTTTTGTTTGCGGCTCCAGTTCCCTGTGGATTTTTTTAAACATCCTAGAATATATGCTTTTAAGAAGGGAGAGGCTGCGATCAATTTCAATTCGTGCTTGGCTGTATGACAAACCCTAGTCCATAAAATAATAATGATACAGTAATACCTAATAATATTTATGGAAGGATACATCAAAACTCCATAAGTTGGAATAGTGGAGTGTGTACAAGTAGGCTAATTGCCTAAATAAAGTAAACACCAACATAAAGTGTCTTAATAGGGCCATCGGGCCACTACGAGCCAGAACAGCTTTAATGCACCTTGGCACAGATTCTACAAGTGTCTGGAACTCTATGGGAGGGATGCGACACCATTGTTCCATAATAAATTCCATCATTTGATGATGGTGTGCTCATGTGCCAATTTCATGGTCATCAAACCATTCAGTGACCACTCGTGTCCTGTGGATGGGGGCATTGTTTCCTCAAATTCTGGGGGGCACTGAGCTAATTTAGATCTTGTGAGCGGAATCTTGAATGCTGTGAGAATTTTGTGCAACTTCCGAGGCGTGTTTACAATGAAGACTGAGGCTGCACCCTTACAGTTTTAGACAGTAACCAATAGGCTATTGTAGCTATTTGAGCATAATGTAGGCTTGCCAACCAACCCAATGGAGCAAATCCCATTACATTTTCACATGGAAATATCTTTTGATTTCTATGAAATAGCCTTCAATATGTAGTGTTCAATGCAGGCTTAGATTGCATGAGACGTTTAATTATTATTACCATACAGAGATTTGGACAATGGGGTCTACCCCCTCTGCCTATTGGCTTATTTGCATATTCAAACCTGTCTCCAAATACAACCCTGCCCCTTTAATTAAGACCTAAGCTTTTTACCTGACTGGCTTTTCAAAGACAGCTTGAAATATAGCCTACACGTGTCATGCTCTTGTAGGAAGCAGTAACTAATTGCTGTCCTATACTTATCTATAACTGGGATAATAACTCCCTAACTAGCAAAGAATAAAAACAAATGTTGATCTTGAACCGATGTGAAAAGCGCATAAACTCGAGGATGATTGAAAGACTGCTCGTGGACAACCCCCGCCAAAGAATTCTGCTCCGTTGCGATCTAGCTCTGCCTACAACAAAACCACAGACGCAATCTTAGATTTGTTCAGGTTTGTTGCACTGATAAGAGGCTGATATTTTTTTATTCGATCACAGGAAAAACGATCTATATAGTGCAAACTAATCGGGCGAATTCAGTGAAGTTCAATCTCTTGCATCTCTGCGTAGCATGGCATTTCTTCTGCACCGCAGTCTTGGATGTGCGCAGTTTAGCAAGAACATTGGATGGGAGCATTATAATGTTGTATTTTATTTTACGTTTTTTTTAAACTAGGCAAGTCAGTTAAGAACAAATTCGTATTTGCAATGATAGCCTACACCGGCCAAACCCGAGCAACACTGGGCCAATTGTGCACAGCCCTATGGGACTACCAATCACAGCCGGTTGTGATACAGCCTGCATTACTCCAGTGCTTCCATTGTTTTGGCCATTACCTGTATATTTGACTGCTTTGTGCCTTTTCTCTATTGTAGCTGTGTTGGAATACCCATACTGTATACTACATACTATTAGTTAATTTTAGTATACTGTAAACGAATGGTATCCTTTCAGTTGAGCGTACTAGCACTCCACCTGTCTACTGGAAGTTGGGTGTGTTCGTAAATTCATTCTGGAGTGCCAGAATGTGCACTGGGCGTTCAGTAAATTAAGAGCGTTGTCATATTGTCAGTTCTAAAATTCAGAGCGTTTCGCCCTCAGAGCGCACACTGGACGCTCTGGCCGAGGAGTAGGGCTGATCCGAGCATTCTGACCACAAAGGCAGTCAAGCACCCAAGCAAACTGGCTAACTTGCTAGCTACTTCCAGACAAATGAAAGAACACCTCACTCCGACCATGTTCATCTCTAGCAGAGCTTGTTAGGCTGTTTTTATGTGTGCTTGAGGCAACAATTTAATTACGCCTTTTTGCCAACATTTACTGACACTCAATGAGTGTTGCGCATACAAAAAAGCATCAGTTATATATAACTGCTCTGGCACACTCAGGCGAGAGTGCTCTGAAATCAGCCAGAATTAACAAATGTCCATTGAGAATGCACAATGACTATACACCAAAATATGAAGTATACAAGCAGTGGACACTTTCTGTGCTTTTAAGGCCCATAATGGCATTTTAAGAAAATGGGCGTGGGTTCGCCAACTTTTCAGATTTGAAGAAAATGGCAGAATGTGCAGCCGAAGTCCAACGAGAGCGGGTACAAATTCACTGCTTTAACTAATTCTAACAAATGTTAATGTTGCGCAATGTAATAAAGTAATGGCTTTTAAAATAAGTTACATTATGTTATGTTGGCTGACAATTTGTTAGCTACGCTATCCTTACACTGAACCCAAACCGGCTGTGCTTAGCTAAAATAAGAATGACATGTATAATCAAGTCAAACATTGGGTAATTAGTTCGATAGCATATAGTTAATATACTGACAAATTCAATGTATTAGTAGCCAACTAACATACCTGCGGTACATACTGCTGTAATGATATGTGGTTTGTAAAATGCTGACTACACCGCTCACATCGCATGCGCGAGCGGTGCAAAAATAAATGTAGAAATCTATATTATTCAATTATTGCGCCAACGAGCATCTGCGTTGCCATCGGCTAAAATAGAAGTCAGTTCTATTTCTGACACAGATCGCGCTGCAAGTCCTGCCTCTCCTATCTCCTCATTGGTTTATAGAAGCAGGTACCTACGTGCCATCTCATTGGTTATACCCAAGTGGGTGACTGAAAAACGAACGAGGTCGGTGGTGGTAATGCACCTAATTTATGAAAGATGCCAATCACAATATAAAGTCAAGAGAAGAAAACGCCTAGAAGGAGGAGATGACTAGAAACGAGTCGGTTGACCGTTTTGTGTGGATTAATTGTTGGAGTAGAGGACCTTGTGCATTTCAGGTAAAATAACTCTGTTTATATCTCAGGACAAATTAGCTAGCAACAGCAAGCTAGCTAAATAGGACAAATTAGCTAGCAAGTGCAAGCTAGCTAGCTAAATTGCCATATAGGTTTAATGCTTTTCGACCTGTCCCCAAATGAATGTAATTGGTTCAGAGTTTGTTTTGATATTTTAACCTGCGTGTCGTGATGGCGTTTGGTGTGGGGGGCCAAAATACATTTATGCACGACGGCGCACGTGCACAGCTGGTTTGGGTTCAGTGTAAGGATAGCGTAGCTAACAAATTGTCAGCCAACATAACATAATGTAACTTATTTTAAAAGCCATTACTTTATTACATTGCGCAACATTAACATTTGTTAGAATTAGTTAAAGCAGTGAATTTGTACCCGCTCTCGTTGGACTTCGGCTGCACATTCTGCCATTTTCTTCAAATCTGAAAAGTTGGCGAAGCCACGCCCATTTTCTTAAAATGCCATTATGGGCCTTAAAAGCACAGAGTGTCCACTGCTTGTATACTTCGTATTTTGGTGAATTTAGTACGACATCCAGGATCTTTAGGCATACTAACTATTCGTACTATGACCAATAAGCATACTCAACTTAAGTCACAATAGTACAGTTAGTGCAGTTACAGCTTGTTACATGGCAAAGCTATCATGTATGAAGGGAAGACCCAGATGCAGACCACATCGAATAAACAATAGTTTAATATTCTAAACAGGGGCAGGCAATGGACAGGTCAAGGCAGGCAGGGGTCAGAAAACCAGAGGTGGGGCAACAGTACCGGACGGCAGGCAGGCTCAGGTCGAGATTGGTAATCCAGAGGGGGCAGAGGTACCAGTCAAGAGGCAGGCGGGCTCAGAGTCAAAACCGGGAGGGCGAGAAAAGACAGACTGGAAAAAGCAGGCACTGAGACACAACCCGCTCGGTTGACTTGAACATACAAGACAAACTGTCGCAGACAGGTATAAATACACAAGGGAAGATGGGTGACACCTGAAGGGGGGTGGAGACAATCACAAAGACAGGTGAAACAGATCAGGGTGTGACAAAAGCAAAGCCAAAAGAGCAGGCAAGCCGTCTTTCACGGTTTCACTCGGGGCACTTCCTTTCCCGGCTGTCTCACTAGTGTGGCCTGGGTAGTGTTTAGTATGAAGAAAAGTTTTTGAAACGGAGTCAAATGGGGAGGTGCTACTTGCATCTGTTCAATTAGAACACAAAGCTCTGGAAGACATCATGCTGGGATTTCTTTCCAGACAATTTAAGCATATCAGTGAATCAAGTGCTGCAGTTTGAGTATATCTAAGAGCAATTTATAAACAAATAGATCCACATGAATGTTTAATGTACCCAATAGATCTGTAAGATTCTAGTACTGGAGACAGAAATAGTCGCAGCAGAATCAGAGAACCCACTGGGCACAGACTTTCAATTCAACGTCTATTCCCACAGTGGTTCAACGTAATTTCATTGAAATGTGTTGTGTTGTCTAGTGGCTTTGCTGGCATGCATCCGCATTTTATTTTGTATTTTTTTGCCCCCCAAGATTTACATACTAAAATCGCCCCTGTGTGAGCTCTGGGTCATGTGTGGGTCATGTGACTTATCATCACTCTTCATACGACTGCCTATTCCGCCCCCTTGTTTTCTGTCCCTACTCACGTTGACAAGCGACAACTTTCAATTCCAGTGGTGAAATATGTGCTCAGAGAGGAGTGACAGGACTGAACAGCGAAGGTTTATGAAATCACACCAATCTCAACATCCACAGCGATCAATCAGCCTTATAGCAAACCAAGCAGTGGCACTGCCATTTTGTTGTTTTTTGAAGGAGTGGGCCTTTAAACGTAGCCTTATATGGTAATGTAGGATGTCTACCCAGTTATAGATGGTCTACTTCAGTGCTGCAGTCCCATTACATGTTTTATCTTTGATATCTGATGTTAAGAGGGGGCCACAAGGACAGCACAATGCATTACAGCAGGGCACTAGTGTATTCTGGTTTAGATTTCACAATGACCAACACCATATACAGTAACAGAGGCTTAAAACCCGAGCAGTCCGGAAGAAGCCTGTAACCACTTCAACATATCAAACTCAAGTGTATATTTGCCAGAGCGCAACCTTTTTAAACCAAATGTTAGTTTAAGAAGGTGATAGTTCTGGCAGTGTTTTTGACTCCCCTACAGAAAGCAACATTGAAGATATACTTAGTGTTCAGTCTGTCTATACATTGTCTCTCAAAATAACAATAACGGAATATAAATCTAATGTTTGAGAGTATTGCCAATGTCTAAACCAGTGTGATGACTTGTATTTTTTACTTGGCACATGGCAATTTTAACGGCAACAGTTATTTTTATGTGCACTACGTCAGCGCCTCAATTTGATGGAAATACTTCTCTAATGGGAAAATGTTTTTATGCAGAAAATCTGTTGCCAATGGAATGGAAACATGGCTCCTGACTCCAAAATCTGACTTTACATCAATCTTAAGCAATGCATCCAACACATCATTTTGAAAGTTGTTGAAATGAAAACAAAAGATTCACTAGAAGTTGACTGATCTTCCATCGAGTCAACTGGAGGAGATTACACCTTCCTAATATTGTGTTTGCACCCCATTTTGCCATCAGAACAGCCTAAATTCATCGGGGCATGGACTCTACAAGGCGTCGAAAGCGTTCCACAGTGATGCTGGCCAATGTTGACTCCAATGTTTCCCACAGTTTAGTTGGCTGGATGTCCTTTGGGTGGTGGACCACTCTTGATAGAAACAGGAAAGTGTTAAGCGTGAAAAACCCAGCAGCGTTGCAGTTCTTGACACTTAAGCTGGTGCGCCTGGCACCTACTATCATACCCCGTTCAAAGGCACTTAAATATTTTGTTTTACCCTTAAACCTCAATGGCACACAAACACAATCCTTCTTTAACCGGTCTTCTCCCCTTCATCTACACTGATTGAAGTGGATTTAACAGGTTGGTTCCACCTGGTCATTCTATGTCATGGAAAGAGCAGGTGTTCCTAATGTTTGTAAACTCAGTGTATACGGTGCATTCGGATAATATTTAGACACCTCAACTTTTTTCATATTGTTACGTTACAGCCTTATTCTGAAATAGATAATTTGTTCCCACTCATCAATCTACACATAATACCCCAAAATGAAAAAGCAAAGAGATTTTTAGAAGTTTTTGAAAATGTACAGTGTACATACTGAAAAATTACATTTACATAAGTATTCAGACCATTTACTCAGTAATTTGTTGAAGCACCTTTGGGAGTGATTACAGCCTCGAGTCTTCTTGGGTATGATGCTACAAGCTTGTCAAACCTGTATTAGGGAAGTTTCTCCCATTTTCCTCTGCAGAAGAGATGTTCGATTGGGTTCAAGTCCGGGCTCTGGCTGGGCCACTCAAGGACATTCAGAAACTTGTCATGAAGCCATTCCTGCATTGTCTTGGCTATGTGCTTAGGGTCATTGTCCTGTTGGAATTTGAAAGTCTGAGAACCTGCTCCAGAGCACTCAGGACATCATCAAGGATCTCTCTGTACTTTGCTCCATTCATCTTTCCCTTGATCCTGACTAGTCTCCCATTCCCTGCCACTGAAAAACATCCCCACAGCATGATGTTGCCACCACCATGCTTTACTGTACGCATGGTGCCAGGGTTCCTCCAGACGTGACGCTTGGCATTCAGGCCAAAGAGTTCAATCTTGGTTTCATCAGACTAAAGAATCTGTCTGAGAGTCCTTAAGGTCCCTTTTGGCAAACTTCAAATGGACTGTCTTTTTTTTTTTTTACCGAGGAGTGGCGTCCATCTGGCCACTCTACCATAAAGGCCTGATTGGTGGAGTGCTGCAGAGATGGGAGAACCTTCCAGAAGGACAACCATCTCCACAGAGGAACTCTGGAGCTCTGTCAGAGTGCGTATCGGGTTCTTGGTCACCTCCTTGACCAAGGCCCTTCTCCCCCGATTGCTCAGTTTGGCTGGGTGGCCAGCTCTAGGAAGAGTCTTGGTGGTTCCAAACTTCTTCCATTTAAGAATGATGGAGGCCACTGTGTTTTTGGGAACCTTTAATGCTGCAGACATTTTTTTGGTACCCTTCCCCAGATCTGTGCCTCGACATAATCCTGTCTCAGAGCTCTACGGACAATTCCTTCAACCCCATGTCTTGGTTTTTGCTCTGACATGCATTGTCAACTGTGGGACCTTTATATAGACAGGTGTGCGCCTTTCCAAATCATGTGTAATCAATTGAATTTACCACAGGTGGACAACAATCAAGTTGTAGAAACATCTCAAGGATGATCAATGGAAACAGGATGCACCTGAGCTCAATTTCAAGTCTCACAGCAAAGGTCTGAATACTTATGTAAATGTGATATTTCAGTTTTTTATGTTTAATACATTTGCTAAAATTTCTAAAAACCTGTTTTCACTTTGTCATTATGGGATATTGTGTGTAGATTGATGAGCTTTTCTATTTATTCAATCCATTTTAGAACAAGGCTGTAATGTAACAAAATGTGGTAAAAGTCCAGGGGTCTGAATATTTTCTCGAATGGACAGTATACCTCACAAGCGACCCATTATAAGACTATACAATTAGCCTATTAAAATGTTATCTGGCTCGATAAAGATAATTCAAGTATGCAAGCTAGCATTAGGCAATTAGTTGACCTTGACTACCCGACCAGCTTATCCGACACCCTAGACCCACTGCAATTTGCATACCTCCCCAATAGATCCACAGATGATGCAATCGCCATCGCACTGCACACTGCCCTATCCCATCTGGACAAGAGGAATGCCTATGTAAGAATGACATAGACTACAGCTCATCCTTCAACACCATTGTACCCTCCAAGCTCATCGTTAAGCTTGTGGCCCTGGGTCTGCAGCAACATCTCCACTACGCTGATCTTCAACACAGGGGCCCTACAAGGGTGCGTGCTCAGCCCCCTCCTGTACTCTCTGTTTACCCATGACTGCGTGGCCACGCACGTCTCCAACTCAAACATCAAGTTTGCAGACGACACAGGTGGAGGTGAGGGCCCTCTCCCTCAGCATCAACAAAATGAAGGAGCTGATCGTGGACTCAGGAGACAGCAGAGGGAGAACGTCCCCGTCCGCATTGACGGGGCCACAGTGGAGAAGTTCAAAAGCTTCAAGTTCCTCGGCGTACACATCACTGATCATCTGAAATGGTCCACCCACACAGAGTGTCATGAAGAAGTTGCAACAGCCCCTCTTCAACCTCAGCAGGCTGAAGAAATTCAGCTTGGTCCCTAAGACCCTCAAACTTTTACAGATGCACCATTGAGAGCCTCCTGTCGGGCTGTATCACTGCCTGGTACGGCAACAGCACCATCCTCAACCACAGGGCTCTCCAGAGGGTAGTGCGGTCTGCCCAACACATCACCGGGGGCACACTGCCTGCCCTCTGGGACATCTACAGCACCCAATGTCACAGGAAGGCCAAAAAGATCATCAAGGACCCGAGCCACGGCCTGTTCACCCCGCTACCATCCAGAAGGTGAGGTCAGTACAGGTGCATCAAAGCTGAGACCAAGAGAATGAAAAACAGCTTATATCTCAAGGCTATCAGAATGTTAAATAGTCACCACTAGCCGGCCTCTGCCCAGTACCCTGCCATGAACTTTAGTCACTGTCACTAGCTAACTTCCACCTGCTTACTCAACCCCGCACCTTAGAGGCTACTGCCTATGTACATAGACATGGAACACTGGTCACTTTAATAATGGAACACTGGTCTTGTTTTAAATGTTTACATACTGTTTTACCCACTTCATATGTACATGCATATACTGTATTCTAGTCATGGCCTATCCTATTTAACTATTGCTGTACATACTGTATACCATTCTATTCTACGTATTCTTCAGATATACTATTGTCCATAATGTCTATGCATCCCATCATATATATACATACAGTGGGGCAAAAAAGTATTTAGTCAGCACCAATTGTGCAAGTTCTCCCACTTAAAAAGATGAGGCATGTAATTTTCATCATAGGTACACTTCAACTATGACAGACAAAATGAGGGAAAAAAATCCAGAAAATCACATTGTAGGATTTTTAATGAATTTATTTGCAAATTATGGTGTAATCTCAACCCTATTGAGCTGTTCTGTGAGCAGCTTGACCATATGGTATGTAAGAAGTGCCCATCAAGCCAATCCAACTTGTGGGAGGTGCTTCAGGAAGCATGGGGTGAAATCTCTTCAGATTACCTCAACAAATTGACAACTAGAATGCCAAAGGTCTGCAAGGCTGTAATTGCTGCAAATGGAGGATTCTTTGACGAAAGCAACGTTTGAAGGACACAATTATTATTTCAATTAAAAATCATTATTTATAACCTTGACTATATTTCCTATTCATTTTGCAACTCATTTCATGTATTTTTTAATGGAAAACAAGGACATTTCTAAGTGGCCCCAAACTTTTTAACGGTAGTATATATTTATACTCCAGACTCTAACATTGCTCGTCCTTATATTTCTAAATTCCATTCTTTTACTTTTTTAGATTTGTTTATATCGTTGTCTATTATTAGATATTACTGCACTGTTGGAGCTAGGAACACAAACACTTCCTACACCCGCAATAACATCTTCTAAATACTGTGTACGCGACCAATAAAAATGTATTTGATTTTGACGATGGAAGAATTGGTCTGAGTGGAATACATAAAAGCAGATATTTAATGACATTGTAAAATGAATTACATCACATACAAGGCATTAACAAGCATTGCCAGCCATTATTCTAGGCAAATAGACCATAAGGTTAACTTATAAGAAAAATCATGAATAAAGAGATGCCTAGAAGCAGAGGAAATGAGAATTGATCACACCACCTTCCTCCAATGACAGGATACAGGATAAGAGATTGAACAAAGGGATTTAATTCCATTTATAATATCTGAAGGTGTAACTTTTTCCAACCACCATTGACCAATAACAAGTTTAAAGTCACCTGATCACCCAAGCCCAATCTTCACACAGGATGTCACAGCATCTAAAGCAGCGTTTCCCAAACTCGGTCCTGGGGACTCAAGGGGTACACGTTTAGTTTTTTTGCCCTAGCACTACACTGCTGATTCAAAGAATCAATGCTTGATGATGAGTTGATTATTTGAATCAGCTATGTTTACGTGCAACAGCCCAATGCTGCTGGAAATAATCTGTGAACCCCTGCGGTTAGGGTGAACCCCTTCTCTTTTATAAAGCGCTGGGTGCTCCCAGAGCAAATCAAATTTGTCACAAAAGGAAACAATCTTGTTATTGCAAAGTTCCTTGAGCTACTCGTTTAGGGCATCGTGGGGGCTGAAACGTTCCAAACCCCTTCAATAGAGCGGGAGATGCCCAGAGATAATTATTCTCTTCCCTGTGCGAACAAGGGTTTTTAAAAGACTAGGGTAATCCTCCCTCAGTTCCAAGTATCGCCTAAAGTGAATGTCGTTAAACCCAACGTGAGTGACGATGGTGCCAATATTACAGTAATGTTGGCAGAAGGGAGTTGATGTCTCAGACACGGGCATCTGGGTGACAGTGAACCTTAGCCGGTCCACAGACTGTAGGCAGGTCAAAATCTCTCACCATCGAGCTGCCTACAGTGAAATTGGTCATGATGGAATCCAATGGGGAGGAAGGGGGGAATGGGACTGATTAAGGCAGGTAGGGAGGGGGCTTTGAGCCAGGCTAGCCTGACTCCCCACACCAGTAGCACTGGATGGCGCCGGGAGGCGCGGTAAGCTGGTGGTATGGACGGGGGTTACAGCCCTACGCCTGGGTAGTGACCAGTCTCCCAGGGGCAGCGGAGTTGAGCTTACCATCTGTGCTATGTCCAGGGTGTGACCAACTATGTCCAGGGTGTGACAAATAATTTGCTGTGCTTCTGTGAGGTGAGGCGGAGCAACCCTGCAGACACAACTTGAATCCCAAATGACACCCTATTCCCTATATAGTTCACTACTTTTGACCAGGGCCTTTTGACCAATTCCACAGTAACAGTGACTCACTTTTTCACTTTAAAATGTATGCCAAGCAAATACCATTGATTGCAAAGTTTAACAAATCATACACCTACAGTATATGCAGAAGTTAACTTTTAACAATTGCCACTGACATTTTTACTAAAATACATTTACTTGAGGAACAGGGCAGATGCAATTGATCATCTTTTTTTATTTTTTATTATGTGACCACATTTTCCAAAAACTCTGTTAAATCTCTACTCCAATTCTACTTAAAATTCAAAGATGTCTGCAGAAAGAATGGGGTGTCAGCTATGACGTGACACCTTGAGTTTGAAAAGATCTCTTTTGGTTATTGAACTACAGTAAGCGAAGTGGGTCAACACCCAGTAACATAATGACATCATGGGACCTTGATCTGTACTACACAGAAATGCATAATTAATGTCATTCTCTTCATTGTGATGTATCCTGAATAGGTACACAAAGGTAGAACTATGTTTGGGTATTATTCTAATGAGCTCTGCACCCAAACCAGACCAAATTTGGTTGGTCCGGACCGGATCAAATCTATATCAATCATAGACGTCTATGTTTCACAAGTTTGGACATCACAGTACAGTACAGTTCAGTAAAGAAAAGTAGAGTGTCCAGTAGAGTACAGTAACACACAGAGTACAGTAAAGAAAAGTAGAGTGTTCAGTAGAGTACAGTAAGACACAGAGTACAGTAAAGAAAAGTAGAGTGTCCAGTAGAGTACAGTAACACACAGAGTACAGTAAAGAAAAGTAGAGTGTTCAGTAGAGTACAGTAACACACAGAGTACAGTAAAGAAAAGTAGAGTGTTCAGTAGAGTACAGTAAAGAAAAGTAGAGTGTTCAGTAGAGTACAGTAAAGAAAAGTAGAGTGTTCAGTAGAGTACAGTAACACACAGAGTACAGTAAAGAAAAGTAGAGTGTTCAGTAGAGTACAGTAACACACAGAGTACAGTAAAGAAAAGTAGAGTGTCCAGTAGAGTACAGTAACACACAGAGTACAGTAAAGAAAAGTAGAGTGTTCAGTAGAGTACAGTAACACACAGAGTACAGTAAAGAAAAGTAGAGTGTCCAGTAGAGTACAGTAACACACAGAGTACAGTAAAGAAAAGTAGAGTGTCCAGTAGAGTACAGTAACACACAGAGTACAGTAAAGAAAAGTAGAGTGTTCAGTAGAGTACAGTAACACACAGAGTACAGTAAAGAAAAGTAGAGTACAGTACAGTAGCACACAGTAGAGTACAGTAAAGAAAAGTAGAGTGTCCAGTAGAGTACAGTAGCACACAGAGTACAGTAAAGAAAAGTAGAGTGTCCAGTAGAGTACAGTAACACACAGAGTACAGTAAAGAAAAGTAGAGTGTTCAGTAGAGTACAGTAACACACAGAGTACAGTAAAGAAAAGTAGAGTACAGTACAGTAGCACACAGTAGAGTACAGTAAAGAAAAGTAGAGTGTTCAGTAGAGTACAGTAACACACAGAGTACAGTAAAGAAAAGTAGAGTGTCCAGTAGAGTACAGTAACACACAGAGTACAGTAAATAAAAGTAGAGTGTTCAGTAGAGTACAGTAACACACAGAGTACAGTAACACACAGAGTACAGTAAAGAAAAGTAGAGTGTCCAGTAGAGTACAGTAACACACAGAGTACAGTAAAGAAAAGTAGAGTGTCCAGTAGAGTACAGTAACACACGGAGTACAGTAAAGAAAAGTAGAGTGTTCAGTAGAGTACAGTAACACACAGGGTACAGTAAAGAAAAGTAGAGTGTTCAGTAGAGTACAGTAGCACACAGAGTACAGTAAAGAAAAGTAGAGTGTTCAGTAGAGTACAGTAACACACAGAGTACAGTAAAGAAAAGTCGAGTGTTCAGTAGAGTACAGTAGCACACAGAGTACAGTAACACACAGAGTACAGTAAAGAAAAGTAGAGTACAGTACAGTAGCACACAGTAGAGTACAGTAAAGAAAAGTAGAGTGTCCAGTAGAGTACAGTAACACACAGAGTACAGTAAAGAAAAGTAGAGTGTCCAGTAGAGTACAGTAACACACAGAGTACAGTAAATAAAAGTAGAGTGTTCAGTAGAGTACAGTAACACACAGAGTACAGTAAAGAAAAGTAGAGTGTTCAGTAGAGTACAGTAACACACAGAGTACAGTAAAGAAAAGTAGAGTGTCCAGTAGAGTACAGTAACACACAGAGTACAGTAAAGAAAAGTAGAGTACAGTACAGTAACACACAGTAGAGTACAGTAACACACAGAGTACAGTAAAGAAAAGTAGAGTGTTCAGTAGAGTACAGTAGCACACAGAGTACAGTAAATAAAAGTAGTGTTCAGTAGAGTACAGTAACACACAGAGTACAGTAAAGAAAAGTCGAGTGTTCAGTAGAGTACAGTAGCACACAGAGTACAGTAACACACAGAGTACAGTAAAGAAAAGTAGAGTACAGTACAGTAGCACACAGTAGAGTACAGTAAAGAAAAGTAGAGTGTTCAGTAGAGTACAGTAGCACACAGTAGAGTACAGTAAAGAAAAGTAGAGTGTCCAGTAGAGTACAGTAACACACAGAGTACAGTAAAGAAAAGTAGAGTACAGTACAGTAGCACACAGTAGAGTACAGTAAAGAAAAGTAGAGTGTTCAGTAGAGTACAGTAGCACACAGAGTACAGTAAAGAAAAGTAGAGTACAGTACAGTAGCACACAGAGTACAGTAAAGAAAAGTAGAGTGTTCAGTAGAGTACAGTACAGAAGCACACAGTAGAGTAGAGTAAAGAAAAGTAGAGTACAGTACAGTAGCACACAGTAGAGTACAGTAAAGAAAAGTAGAGTGTTCAGTAGAGTACAGTACAGTAACACACAGAGTACAGTAAAGAAAAGTAGAGTACAGTACAGTAGCACACTGGTTTTTAACAGAATGCCAAGACACTACGCAAAATGCCTTAAAGATGCTGTATGTGGGTTTTTAACAGAATGCCAAGACACTACGCAAAATGCCTTAAAGATACTGTATGTGGGTTTTTAACAGAATGCCAAGACACTACGCAAAATGCCTTAAAGATGCTGTATGTGGGTTTTTAACAGAATGCCAAGACACTACGTAAAATGCCTTAAAGATACTGTATGTGGGTTTTTAACAGAATGCCAAGACACTACGCAAAATGCCTTAAAGATACTGTATGTGGGTTTTTAACAGAATGCCAAGACACTACGCAAAATGCCTTAAAGATGCTGTATGTGGATTTTTAACAGAATGCCAAGACACTACGCAAAATGCCTTAAAGATACTGTATGTGGGTTTTTAACAGAATGCCAAGACACTACGCAAAATGCCTTAAAGATACTGTATGTGGGTTTTTAACAGAATGCCAAGACACTACGCAAAATGCCTTAAAGATACTGTATGTGGATTTTTAACAGAATGCCAAGACACTACGCAAAATGCCTTAAAGATACTGTATGTGGGTTTTTAACAGAATGCCAAGACACTACGCAAAATGCCTTAAAGATGCTGTATGTGGGTTTTTAACAGAATGCCAAGACACTACGCAAAATGCCTTAAAGATGCTGTATGTGGGTTTTTAACAGAATGCCAAGACACTACGCAAAATGCCTTAAAGATACTGTATGTGGGTTTTTAACAGAATGCCAAGACACTACGCAAAATGCCTTAAAGATACTGTATGTGGGTTTTTAACAGAATGCCAAGACACTACGCAAAATGCCTTAAAGATGCTGTATGTGGGTTTTTAACAGAATGCCAAGACACTACGCAAAATGCATTAAAGATGCTGTATGTGGGTTTTTAACAGAATGCCAAGACACTACGCAAAATGCCTTAAAGATGCTGTATGTGGGTTTTTAACAGAATGCCAAGACACTACGCAAAATGCCTTAAAGATACTGTATGTGGGTTTTTAACAGAATGCCAAGAAACTACGCAAAATGCCTTAAAGATACTGTATGTGGGTTTTTAACAGAATGCCAAGACACTACGCAAAATGCCTTAAAGATGCTGTATGTGGGTTTTTAACAGAATGCCAAGACACTACGCAAAATGCCTTAAAGATACTGTATGTGGGTTTTTAACAGAATGCCAAGACACTACGCAAAATGCCTTAAAGATGCTGTATGTGGGTTTTTAACAGAATGCCAAGACACTACGCAAAATGCCTTAAAGATACTGTATGTGGGTTTTTAACAGAATGCCAAGACACTACGCAAAATGCCTTAAAGATACTGTATGTGGGTTTTTAACAGAATGCCAAGACACTACGCAAAATGCCTTAAAGATACTGTATGTGGGTTTTTAACAGAATGCCAAGACACTACGCAAAATGCCTTAAATGCTGATGCTGTATGTGGATTTTTAACAGAATGCCAAGACACTACGCAAAATGCCTTAAAGATACTGTATGTGGGTTTTTAACAGAATGCCAAGACACTACGCAAAATGCCTTAAAGATACTGTATGTGGGTTTTTAACAGAATGCCAAGACACTACGCAAAATGCCTTAAAGATACTGTATGTGGATTTTTAACAGAATGCCAAGACACTACGCAAAATGCCTTAAAGATACTGTATGTGGGTTTTTAACAGAATGCCAAGACACTACGCAAAATGCCTTAAAGATGCTGTATGTGGGTTTTTAACAGAATGCCAAGACACTACGCAAAATGCCTTAAAGATGCTGTATGTGGGTTTTTAACAGAATGCCAAGACACTACGCAAAATGCCTTAAAGATACTGTATGTGGGTTTTTAACAGAATGCCAAGACACTACGCAAAATGCCTTAAAGATACTGTATGTGGGTTTTTAACAGAATGCCAAGACACTACGCAAAATGCCTTAAAGATACTGTATGTGGATTTTTAACAGAATGCCAAGACTACGCAAAATGCCTTAAAGATACTGTATGTGGGTTTTTAACAGAATGCCAAGACACTACGCAAAATGCCTTAAAGATACTGTATGTGGGTTTTTAACAGAATGCCAAGACACTACGCAAAATGCCTTAAAGATACTGTATGTGGGTTTTTAACAGAATGCCAAGACACTACGCAAAATGCCTTAAAGATACTGTATGTGGGTTTTTAACAGAATGCCAAGACACTACGCAAAATGCCTTAAAGATACTGTATGTGGGTTTTTAACAGAATGCCAAGACACTACGCAAAATGCCTTAAAGATACTGTATGTGGGTTTTTAACAGAATGCCAAGACACTACGCAAAATGCCTTAAAGATACTGTATGTGGATTTTTAACAGAATGCCAAGACACTACGCAAAATGCCTTAAAGATACTGTATGTGGGTTTTTAACAGAATGCCAAGACACTACGCAAAATGCCTTAAAGATACTGTATGTGGATTTTTAACAGAATGCCAAGACACTACGCAAAATGCCTTAAAGATACTGTATGTGGGTTTTTAACAGAATGCCAAGACACTACGCAAAATGTCTTAAAGATGCTGTATGTGGGTTTTTGGTAACAGAATGCCAAGACACTACGCAAAATGTCTTAAAGATACTGTATGTGGGTTTTTGGTAACAGAATGCCAAGACACTACGCAAAATGTCTTAAACTTACAGAAGGCAAATCATTTCTGCAAAACTAAATATAAATGTTGATATTAATTGACAGGGGCCCTTTACGTCAACATTATTGTGTTTTGATGCATTTCTAATACCGTTTAAGACTTTTTCTAGTAGTTGTTTTTTTTAAGAACCCCTTTCCATTTGTGTGACCAGAAATGAAAGCTTTTGCTTGTTCCTAATTCTTGCGAAGGAAAATGGTTTCAAAACACATTTATTGTCTTCAAAAATATAGACTCTTATCCTTCATTTGACACAATTTGATATGCTCCTAAAGAAACGTGGGTCCTTTTACATGGAATAGTCCATATAAGAATAGGGTTCCATTTGGGATGTGACCACACACTGACCCACTGGCAGGGTAACTCATGTATGTCGGGGTAACTAGCCCTCATACATGTCAGGGAGCCTGACGCCACTGCTACTTTTACTGGAGCTGCAGGCCTGTTTGGGTTGGCCTGGCTCCAGCAGGGGTTTAAATACCAGGCTAGGATGGATGGAATGATGGAAGGGGAGAGGCTACTCTACATGTGAAGAGTTGAAGACTCTCAACTCTTGCTTTGGCGGTCAGGAGTGGAACTCACTCTGATTCGCAGTTACAACTGGTCGTTTCTCTCCAACAGTACTGACACATCATGCAAAACCCAATGCTATGGAAACAGAGCTATGTTAATCAGCTGTTCTCAATCACATACAGTACAGACAGACGTCTTTACACATTGTCCACCTTTCCGTCTCCGAGAAACCTCCCCAAAAAAACGGAGTTCATATACACCTGTAATTGAGTCCCATAATAATCTCTTCGTTTATGCGTGGGACTGGGAACATCATCTAATAGACTTCCCATGTTATGTCCAGTCCTTCGTACCACTTGAATCAAATCCACAAATCACTTCCACATGACGGGGGCTGGGGACACATTGAAATGTACACATCTGGAGCGCGTTCAGTTTGCGGGCATGGGTCTCTCTCTCCTTAGACTCTCTATCCCTCTCCGTCACTCTCTCACTTCTTTCTGTGGCCTGCTGCAAAGTCATGAAAAAGAAAACTGGACCTGGATCAGAGTTTGAGCTGGACTCTCTCTCGCTGAATCTCTCCCTATCGCGCTCTCTTTCTTTTAACTGTATCGACTACATCTTCCTCTCTATTTCTCTCTCCGTCTCTCTCTCTCTCTCTGACCTTCATGGGCTCGCTCTGGCTGCTCTCATGTCACTGGCTATCTGTCAAACATTCACAGCCATGACACTGACCATGCAGCCTTCACGGATATCGAAATGCAATTCATATAAATACACCTCGCGATGCTGTCAGAAGTAGAAAAACAGAGGTGAGGGCTAGTGGGTCTGGGCCGGTGTGATGTAGTTGATGTTTGTATGACATCGTCGTATGTGTGTGTTGAAATCTTCTATAAAATCAAATAAAAAAGTGACAGGAACAACTGGGTGCAAGTCAGTTTGTTGCTGAGTAAGAACAGATGACGACAACAACAAAAAATAAGAGACAAAACTTTGGAAATGCTTCTGGTTTTGAGTCGGTGTGTTGACCTGTTAGGTGTGTGTATACAGAAGTGTCATGAACCGTGTGCTATCGGAGCTTGAGTCACACAAAAAAATGTAAACAAAACAAACATCTGCCCCGTCTCAACCCGCTGACAGTTTACCTGCTCCTCATCAAGAATTATTTAGTTACCTTACATCAGCATCACACTGGGAAAACATTCAACAACCATAATACAGCCAGTAATACAAGCCACTGCAACAAAGGAATCAAAAAAATACTCCTGGAGTTCATCGGGTCCATCTGTGAACCAATAGCATGTTAGGTTTCTGAGCAATTTTAAGAATGAGTTATTGGATATATTATGTGTTTATTGTGTTTTCATGTCAAAGAAGATGAAAAGGAAGAGTTCTGCATTCCCAGACAATGGTGCATATTCCTGGCATAGCTTGCTGAGTCATAATCAAATCCTGAATGATGGTACCTGGGCTTAGTGCGATTGATGGGCAATGCTCTGTTTCAACGTCTCAAACGAAAGATAGATACCAGCACACTGGAAGGCTCCCACATTTTTATTGAGTGCAACATTTTGACCCGAAAGGCCTTCGTCTGATTTCAAAGTCTCATCATATTACAAAGAGACGTAATAGACGCGCGTGGCTCTCGACCTTCGCCTCTCCCGAGTCGGTACGGGAGTTGCAGCAATGGGACAAGACTGTAACTACCAATTAGGTATCACGAAGTTGGGGAGAATTTTTTTTGAATAAATGAGACCGAATTAAATCACATAGATAGTTAATACTCTGTACGCTACAAAAGCCAACAAGTGAAAATTAAGTTTCTAGATTACGTTTCTAGATTACGTCTCTAGGTCACAATCATAGCTGTAGTCCAGCTTCTTAGACGTTGAAGGCAGTCTGGATGTCCCACTACAAGATGCATAATTAGATCAACAAGTAGCACTTCCTTATGTCTGTCTTCATACATTCCTTTTTGATATATGCCCCATGTGCTATTTAGATACTGTCTTGACATGTAACGACTCAACTAGATCAAAATAATTGCTTGTCCACAGCATGACTACAGGCATGTCTACAACTTTATTAATCAGCGACATCCAAGAGAGGCACAGTAAAACATGATGTGCCTTTTTCCTTTTTAAAATGCTTAGTTTGCCTTAGCGGTGGCAATTAAAGGACTAAACCCACGAATCACATCAGGAAATATCCAGGGGAAGAAGTAGAGGCTGTAGAGACAGGAGGAGGCAAGCTGGATGCTGTCGGCAGACGTTCAGCTACACTGTGAGTGGGGTTGTCTCTCCTACACAGTGAACTACAACCTTGCCTTCAAATAGAACTCCTTAGAACGTTCAGACAAGAGGAGTTCCCTTCACTATCACAGAATCCGAGAGCAGAGCCCCCTTAGTCAAACGATAAAGAATAACAATTCAAATTAAACTCGTTTCGATCATTGAAATCCTTATTAATAAAGAAGAGGATAGAGACTAATAGATACTAGATAAACATGGCAAAGAGGCGTGTGCAATCGATCAAGAAAGCGCAGCTGCTTACAAGTGTTGTCCCACGTGACCAAATATGGTACTGTCCTTAATCCCGGACACAAACTCCAAAAAGGTTATGAGATGCAGTGTAGTGTAGTGATGACCTTCAGGGAATCTGGGATGTGTGGTGACTAAATTTGAGCAGGTTTGTGTACAGTTACAGTAGTTGATAAAAAAATCTGGTGATACAGCCAACTTTAAAAAGGTCCATGTGCCCTGGAGTGGGAACGCTTCCATGCAGGGATCTGCATAAGAAGGTGAGGTTCGACCCTCTCCATTATACAAACAATTCAATTGACATTAGGATTAAACATAGTTTGTTGTTTTGGTCTAAACAGACCCTCATCAGACAATGCTCTGTAGGGAACTCTGTCCATTTTTGTTGAGATCTCTTGAAGTAATCAGTGATCTCTCCACCTGGCTTTTCTACTTTCACAACTGTCACTCACTCACTCACTCACTCACTCACTCACTCACTCACTCACTCAAAACTGACAAAGTTTCCTCTCAACAAAATAAGTCTACCCTTAAAGACCAGCTGCAGCTGAGCTGGTGAAATAGTTTGTATATCAGTCATTAGCCTGTGTTGTCTGTGACGATGATGTTGGGTTGCCATGATTGACCTTTACAACTAGGACACACTCAAACACACACACTCACACACTCACAGGGACTGGGACATTTGCTGGAACGGAACAGAAAACTGAGCTCTCCCTCCCACTCCTAATGAGTCTTGTGACATTGGTGTCCAGATAGCAGGCTGAGGCTCCATTCAAATACTTGCGTTGGAGTTTCCCTTGGCGTCACCATCAAGTCTAAACTAATAAAATAGCTGAAGCTATGTGTTCCAACCACATCCCATCAACTGAGAAGGCGTCGGTACTGTTCCTCCTTTTAAGGAAGCACACAGACACAGGAGGCGATGTTAGTTGATGGTAGTTGTGTCGTAGTAGCTAGCGTAGCTGGGAATGAACAGGAACAGAATACAGAAACCATGGTTTACCCTAGCAAATACCTGCTTGTTGCTGCTATCCAGAGACACGGGCTGTGTCCCAAATGGCACTCTATTCCCCTAGGCCTCTGGTCAAAACGAATGCACTATGTAGGGAATAGGTTGACATTTGGGACACAGCCCAGCTAGCCAGAGACAAGATGGGATCCAGGAACAACTTTTGTTTCCGTGATGATCAAAGAATCAGTTTTCCATAATGCTAATAGCCATTGTGTGTCTACAAGCTGCAGGAGAGGAAAGAAGGTAGAGTAAATAAAAGAAAGTCGGCCTAATTAGGTCATAAGTAATGGATGACATATCTGACTGTGCAAATGAAACATCTACAGTATCTACCACGTCCTCTTCTGCTCCTAAGGGACCTTAGGGGCTCCTGAATCTATTTCTGTATCCCTATCCATCACATAATCTGTTCTGAGTCTTACTGTGATGTCACCCATGGGGGAAGCGAGAAATCACAGAATTCAGGGCTTCTTTTCATGCCAGCACATTCAGTTGATTCTAGTATCCTAGTGACTTAGTCATGTCTGCTAATAGACATCTGTTTGGGACATGGTGGCCTTTCTATGTCTCTAACATAGCAAAACTAGAAGGGACAGTTATTCTATTTATATGTGGTATAAGTGCACTGATGGTAAAATGATGTCTGATGAATGACACCATTTTCCAGCTAGGCCCATGTACCAGCTATTTCTAGGGCTACAATACCTCCTTTGCCAACTGGCCTGGACCCTTTATTGTCGACACGGAACCCCCGCCGATCCATCACGACTGGACTGCCGACGTGATCGCCCGATGTGATCTCAACAGGCTATTCTGTAACGATGTCGCTGAAGAACCATCTACTGGCCCCGGCCCGCTAGCTTTTCTGAACGCTGTGTCCCCTGCTCGCCTAGCGTAGTAGTGACTACCGAACGGCACCCTGACTCACCTATTGCTTCTCTTTTGACCCCATGATCACTCGGCTACACAGCTGATGCCCCCTGGACTGTTTCAATAACACGGTACCTCGTTTTGTTTACCTGTCGGCCCCAGCTTTGAACTCGGGTCATGTATGTACCTAACTGACCTGCTCTGCCCATTCATCACCATTTACCCGTTGTTGTCTTAGCTCTTCAGATCAACACCTGTGATTGCTTTATGCCTCTCTCTAATGTCAATATGCTTTGTATACTGCTGTCTTGACAAGTTCTTTTGTTTTATTTCACTGTAGAGCCCTCAGTCCCGCTCAAAATGCCTCTTTTGTCCCACCCCACACACATGGAGAGACCTCACCTGGCTTAACTGGTGCCTCCTGAGACGAAACCTCTCTCATCGTCACTCAAGGCCTAGGTTTACCTCCACTGTACATCCTACCATACTGTCTGTACATTATGTCCTGAATCTATTCTACCACGCCCAGAAGCCTGCCCCTTTTATTCTCTGTCGCCAACGCACTAGACGACCAGTTCTTATAGCCTTTAGCCGTACCCTTATCCTACTCCTCCTCTGTTCCTATGGTGATGTAGAGGTTAACCCAGGCCCTGCAGCCCCCAGTACCACTCCTATTCCCCAGGCACTATAATTTGTTGACTTCTGGTTTCCTGCATGTTAGCATCAGAAGCCTCCTCCCTGAGTTTGTTTTATTCACTGCTTTAGCATACTCCACCAACCCTGATGTCCTAGCCGTGTCTAAATCCTGGCTTAAGAAGGCCACCAAAAATTCTGAAATTTCCATCCCTAACAACAACGATTTCTGCCAAGGTTGAACTGCCAAAGGGGGTGGAGTTGCAATCTACTGCAGAGATATTCTGCAGAGTTCTGTCATGCTATCCAGGTCTGTGCCCTACTTCTAAAAATCCACCTTTCCAGAAATAAGTCTGGAATAAGTAACATATATAATATGCAACAGAAATAAGTCTGTTGCCACTTGTTGTAGACCCCCCTCAGCCCACAGCTGTGCCCTGGACACCATATGTGAATTAATTGCCCCCCATTTATCTTCAGAGTTTGTACTGTTAGGTGACCTAAACTGGGATATGCTTAACACCCCGGCCGTCCTACAATCTAAAATAGATGCCCTCAATCTCACACAAATTATCATGGAACGTACCAGGTACAACCCTAAATCCGTAAACATGGGCACCCTCATGGATATCGTCCTGACCAACCTGCCCTCTAAATACACCTCTGCTGTCTTCAACCAGGATCTCAGCGATCACTGCCTCATTGCCTGCGTCCACAATGGGTCAGCGGTCAAACGCTCCCTAAAACTCTAATCGACCTGGCCTGGGAATCCTGGAAGGATATTGACCTCATTATGTCAGTAGAGGATGCCTGGTTATTCTTTAAAAGTGCTTTCCTCACTAACGTAAATAAGCATGCCCCATTTAAAAAATGTGGAACTAAGAACAGATATAGCCCTTGGTTCACTCCAGACTTGACTGCCCTTGACCAGCACAAAAACATCCTGTGGCGTATTGCATCAGCAGTAGCCCGCAAATAGCACCCGTGATATGCATCTTTTCAGGGAAGTTAGGAACCAATATACACAGGCAGTTAGGAAAGAAAAGGCTAGCTTTAAAAAATAAACATTTGCATACTGTAGCACAAACTCCAAAAAGTTCTGGGACACTGTAAAGTCCATGGAGAATAAGAGCACCTCCTCCCAGCTGCCCACTGCACTGAAGCTAGGAAACAATGTCACCACCGATAAATCTACGATATTCGAGAATTTCAAGAAGCATTTCCCTACGGCTGGCCATGCTTTCCACCTGGCTATCCCGACCCCGGTCAACAGCTCTGCACCCCCCACAGCAACATGCCCAAGCCTCCCCCATTTCTCCTTCACCCAAATCCAGATAGCTGATGTTCTGAAAGAGCAGCAAAATCTGGACCCCTACAAATCAGCTGGGCTAGACAATCTGGACCCTCTCTTTTCTAAAATGATCCGCCGCAATTGTTGCAACCCCTATTACTAGCCTGTTCAACCTCTCTTTCGTATCGTCTGAGATCCCTAAAGATTAGAAAGCTCCCTAATCTTACTACATTTGCACACATCGTATATAGATTTATCTATTGTGTTATTGACTGTGCGTTTGTTTATCCGATGTGTAACTCTGTTGTTTGTGTCCCACTGCTTTGCTTTATCTCGGCCAGGTCGCAGTTGTAAATGAGAACTTGTTCTCAACTGGCCTACCTGGTTAAATAAAGGTGTAAAAAAAAAAAAAAATCGGTGTCCAAAAATACAGATTGAAAACTTGAAATCGGCCCAAATTAATCGGCCATTCCGGTTAATCGGTCGACCTCTAGTACAGTATGCTAAATACATCGGGCTCCTCAGTGGCGCAGCGGTCTAAGGCACCGCATTTCAGTGCTAGAGGCATCATTACAGATGCTGGTTCGATTCCAGGCTGTACCACAACCAGCTGTGAGTCCCATAGGGCGGTGCACAATTGGCCCAGCGTCGTCTGGGTTAGGGTTTGGCCGGGGTAGGCCGTCATTGTAAATAAGAATTTGCTCTTAACTGACATGCCTTGTTAAATAAAAAACATTTACTATTTAAAGCATTCAGATTGTCTGGAACAAATTTTTAGCCACATAGTCAGCGATTGACGACTATATCATGACAACAGCTATAAACAGTAATGTGATGTCTGATCATGTCTGGTGCATAAACCTGTCAGAGAACAGTGGTGGGCTGTCAGTAGAATAGAAAGTTGTCTATAATTCTATTAAGCAATGGCATAGATGTGACATTGAATGGGAAAGGAAATGGTTATCCACAGGGGCAAATTACAGGGGGGGGGTAGTCTAATCTTAGGGAGATTAGAGTGAGTGGCATTTTATTTTTAAATGTTTCTTATTTCACCTTTATTTAACTAGGCAAGTCAGTTAAGAACACATTCTTATTTTCAATGACGGCCTAGGAACAGTGGGTTAACTGCCTCGTTCAGGGTCAGAACGACAGATTTTTACTTTGTCAGGTCGGGGGATTCAATCTTGCAACCTTACAGTTAACTAGTCCAACGCTCTAACCACCTGCCTCTCGTTGCACTACGCAAGGAGACTGCCTGTCACGCAAATGCAGTAAGCCAAGGTAAGTTGCTAGCTAGCATTAAACTTAACTTATAAAAAACAATCAAACAATCATAATCACTAGTTAACTACACATGGTTGATGATATTACTAGTTTATCTAGCGTGTCCTGCCTGACTGAGCATACAAGCAAACAGGTATCTGACTGAGCGGTGGTAGGCAGCAGCAGGCTGTAAGCATTCATTCAAACAGCACTTTCGTGCGTTTTGCCAGCAGCTCTTCATTGTGCTGTTTATGACTTCAAGCCTATCAACTCACGAGATGAGGCTGGTGTAACCGATGTGAAATGGCTAGCTAGTTAGCGGGGTGCAAGCTAATAGCGTTTCAAACGTCACTCACTCTGAGACTTGGAGTGGTTGTTCCCCTTGCTCTGCATGGGTAACGCTGCTTCGAGGGTGGCTGTTGTCGTTGTGTTCCTGGTTCGAGCCCAGAGAGGAGCGAGGAGAGGGACAGAAGCTATACCGTTACACTGGCAATACTAAAGTGCCTATAAGAACATCCAATAATCAAAGGTATATGAAATACAAATCGTATAGTGAGAAATAGTCCTATAATAACTACAACCTAAAACTTCTTACCTGGGAATATTGAAGACTCATTTTAAAAGGAACCACCAGCTTTCATATGTTCTCATGTTCTGAGCAAGGAACTTAAACGTTAGCTTTCTCACATGGCACATATTGCACTTTTACTTTCTTCTCCAACACTTTGTTTTTGCATTATTTAAACCAAATTGAACACATTATTTGAGGCTAAATTGATTTTATTGATGTATTATATTACGTTAAAATAAGTGTTCATTCAGTATTGTTGTAATTGTCATTATTACAAATAAATGTTTTAAAAAATCGTCCGATTAATCGGTATCGGCTTTTTTGGTCCTCCAATAATCGGTATCGGTATCGGCGTTGAAAAATCATAATCGGTCAACCTCTATACTGTATATTATGTGTATTATAGGACAGCATCCTTATTACATTTCTAAAGATGATAATATTGTAGCGATCCTCGCTATATAAGCCATGTTACAATTCCCACCAAGTGGGTGGGAATTGACGTCAGCGACCTGGGTTCACTTCCCTGCTTTGCTGTACTGGTGTCAGAAGTGGGATGGAGGCTATTAGGCCATCGGGAACACATGGCCCAAACATGTCAGGGAGCTGAGTAGTCGAAGCACGGGGACGTGCCTTCCCGTTCGGAGAGTGCAGTGTAGTGACACTAGCTATATGAGACACGTTACAGTTCCCAACAAGTGGGTTAAAGGATTTTGGCAATGATGCCATTTATCTACTTCCCCAGAGTCAGATGAACTCTTCGATACCATTTTTTATGTATGAAGGAAGTTAGAGGTAGTTTTGTGAACCCATGCTAACTAGCATTTGTGCAATGACTAGAAGTCTATGGTATCTACTAGCATGTTATCAGTTACCATAGACTTCAGGTGCTTGTGTTAAAGCAAGTAAAAATGGTGTCCACGAGTTCATCAGACTCTGGAGAATTAGATAAAGGGTTTCATTGCCAAAATCTAGAGTATCCCTTTAACCCTATTGATGCGATGTGTCTGGTGTTTGCCTTTCACATCAGCTTTCACACCCTGCCACGCCAGTTGATAGAATATCATAAACTAAATTTGTGCTAAATGGATTTACAGATTTTGACAGAGGAAACATGATACTATTGGCAATATACAATGTTGCTCTCTATACATGACTCAAGTCTGGAGTTTTAGTTGAATGCTGTGTTTGTATGCATGCTCAACTTGACTTAACGCTTAACTTGAATGCACTTTTTCCCATAAAACAACGGGATAGATCTTAATTTCTCTGGTGACGAGAAACAGTAATAAGCAGACACAACTGTTTCAATCAGCACAATGTGTACAGCTTGCTGTACGGAAGGAGGGTGCCAGCATCTCATCCTTACCTAAACATGTAATTCAATTCACATTTCTAAGCTGACCTTATGGCAGTGAAACAATGAGACAGCGGGTAGCAGGTAACCCAGAGGTTAAGGTCGCTGATTCAAATCAAAAAGCCGGCAAGGTGAAAAACTCTACTGTTCTGCTCTTGAGCAAGGCAGTTAACCCCCAACAACAACTGCCCCCCGGGCACCGATGATGTCAATTAAGGCAGCCCCCCGCACCTCTGTTATTCAGAGTGGTTGGGTTAAACACTGAAGACGCATTTCGGTTTAATGCAATCAGTTCTGAAACTTACTAGGTATCCCCCTTTCCCAATACTGGTGCACTCTGAAGAGAGAAGCTTCAGAGTTTCACTGAGGTGAAACACACTCGCATGATAACCTTAGCTGAGACCTGAAGTCTTGGTTTAGCTCCTGGAGCAACTGCCTTGGCTTTAGCTCAGTTGTTTTACACAGTCTTATGGCACACAGGAGACAAGCGTTTTAACACTGACACAGGTTAGAATACTAAGACACAAAAACACAGACACACATATATCAGAAAGAGACAGCCTTGTGCTCTTTTTTTCTCCAATGAGATTCACAAATCCCTTTCTCACAGTCACTGACTAATTAGAAAAGTGGATGATCTTCTATAGGAGAGAGAGATAGTTGTAGCCAGAAACCATTCCTGGTCCCCAGGAGACAAGCTCATTGTTCATCAGGAGACGATGGCTCAACGGCTCACACACATACACAATGAGGCACTGGCTTTGGTCTCCATAACCACTACCATCTAAGGAATAGGAGCCTGACTTGGCATGTACTCTGCGGCACACAGCTTTTCCACTGCAGGACGTCTGCTTAATGTATGACAAACAGAGTGTTAAGTCAAATTATAGTATTCGCTGCCTGGGTCAGGGTAGAGAGAGCGTACACACACACACACACACACACACACACACATACACACACACACACACACTGGCCTGGGTAAAGCAGATGTGAGAACTTCTCATCCACAAGGAGAGGGGGAAAAATACACTACATGCACACTCTTGACATTCTCTCAACCAGCTTCAAGAAATATTCACCTGGAAAGCATGTCAATTAACATGCGTGCCTTGTTAAAAGTTAATTTGTGGAATTTCTTTCCTTCTTAATGCGTTTGAGCCAATGATGGAGGGGTGGTATACAGAAGACAGCCCTATTTGGAAAAATACCAAGTCCATACTGTATTATGGCAAGAACAGTTCAAATAAGCAAAGATAAACGACAGTCCATTATTACTTTAAGACATGAACGTCAGTCAATCCGGAAAATGTCAAGAAAGCTAAACGTTTCTTCAAGTGCAGTCACAAAAACCATCAAGTGCTATGATGAAACTGTCTCTAATGAGAACCGCCACAGGAAAGGAAGACCCAGAGTTACCTCTGCTGCAGAGGACAAGTTCATAAGAAATTGCAGCCCAAATAAGTTAGACACATCTCAACATCAACTGTTCAGATGAGACTGCTTGAATCAGGCCTTCATGGTCAGATTGCTGCAAAGAAACCACTACTAAAGGACACCAATAATAAGAAGAGACTTGCTTGGGCCAGGAAACATGAGCAATAGGCATTTGACTGGTGGAAATATGTCCTTTGGTCGGATGAGTTCAAATTTGAGATTTTTGGTTCTTTGTTCTTTGTGAGACGCAGAGTATGTGAACGGATGATCTCCGCATGTGTGGTTCCCACTGTGAAGCATGGAAGAGGAGGTGTGATGGTGTGGGGGTGCTTTGCTGGTGACACTGTCTGTGATTTATTTAGAATTCAAGGCACACTTTACAAGCATGGCTACCACGGCATTCTGCAGCGATATGCAATCCCATCTGGTTTGCGCTTAGTGGGACTATCATTTATTTTTCAACAGGACAATGACCCAACACACCTCCAGGTTGTGTAAGGGCTATTTGACCAAGAAGGAGAGTGATGGAGTGCTGCATCAGATGACCTGGACTCAACAATCCCATACCTCAACCCAATTGAGGTGGTTTGGAATGAGTTGGACTGCAGAGTGAAGGAAAAGCAACCAACAAGTGCTCAGCATATGTGGGAACTCCTTCAAGACTGTTGGAAAAGCATTCCAGGTGAAGCTGGTTGAGAGAATGCCAAGAGTGTGCAAAGCTGTCATCAAGGCAGATGGTGGATACTTTGAAGAATCACATTTTTGGGGGGTTACTACCTGATTCCATATGTGGTATTTCATAGTGTTGATGTCTTCACAATTATTCTACAATGTAGAAAATAGTACAAATAAAGAAAAACCCTAGACGTAGACGTATCCAAACTTTTGACTGGTACTGTGTGGTGTAATTCCTAGGTATTTTTTATTTTTATGTTACTGGCTGGCGAAACATCTGCAAGCTAGGCTACTTAAGGCATACTTGCACAGACTTAAATCAACAAAATCCATGGGTTTCAGCTTACTCTTACTTCATGATTGAGGAATGCTCGATTTACCATTTCTTTCTTTTCGCCATCCCGTTTTGTACTGCAGGTCACATATTTCCAATGGGCTCCACTTGGTGTGTGTGTGTGTGTGTGTGTGTGTGTGTGTGTGTGTGTGTGTGTGTGTGTGTGTGTGTGTGTGTGTGTGTGAGCGCGAATGTGTGCCTGTGTGCACGTGCATGTGACTATAACTGGGGTGATGAATGCAGAGAGTGGCCTTCAATTACACGCCTTTAAAGCCCAAGAAAATACTTCAAACAAGTTGAGACTGTCTGTGGCTGCTTTCATATCACCAGACTGGCTTCATGCTCATCATCATGTCTGGAATAAGAGTTCTTACTAACCAAGCTTCAAAAACAAAGAGTCTCTGATGATTCACAAGGTGTCTGAGGCATGTGATCTAGTTTAGCAGTCGAGACCATGGCGCAGTTACAAGGCTAAAATAGCTTAAGGCCTGGAATCAATCAGTAGCGCAGAAGATCAGCGTTATAGCGTGATTTAAATTTAAAGGCAATGTTTCCGCGTTCGCTGAGACTGCATTCACAGTAAACGCTGCATATGTCGACTCAGTTGAAAATTACTTTTAAATTTCAACCGCGCTACAATGCAGATCTTCGGCACTACTGTTTGAATCCAGCCCTAAGTCTTTCTTCCCTTCGAAGGGAATGCAGAAGGCAGTTAGCATCTTTGGTAAATGGATGTTGTAAAAGATGTACATTTATTCTTTCTCTAATTATATTCAGATTGAATAAGGGACAAATAAATCTTGAGAATCTAAAGAATATGAAAATAAACGTTTCTTCATTGTTTCTTAACTTGCTACCAAAAACTCTCCTCCCCTATTTATATCATTTCCCTTGTATCATTTCATTATTAAGCATTATTTAGTCATAACAATCAATATAGCGGTGTCAAACTTTCCCTGGCTGCCACTACTCTTGCTGATTTTTTTTTTATCTGTCTCATCTAATAAAATGATTCTGAGGTAAGTTGAATTAATATTTAGTATTTTATAAAAAGGTATAAATATTATCTAATTAAATGTCTTTAAATGTTTTTATATCACAGCGCCTTCAGAAAGTATTGACACCCCTTGACTTATTCCACTTTTTGTTGTGTTACAGCCTGAATTTAAAATTGCAAAGAAATTGCTTAACAAGTCACATAAGTTGCATGTGTTTAACATGATTTATTAATGACCACCTCATCTCTGAAGCCCACACATACAATTATCTGTAAGGTCTCTCAGTCGAGCAGTGAATTTCAAACACAGATTCAACCACAAAGACCAGGGAGGTTTTCCAATGCCACGCAAAGAAGGACACCTATTGGTGGATAGGTAAAAACTTGAATATCCCTTTGAGCATGGTGAAGTTATTTATTACTCTTGGGGTGGTGTATACACCCAGTTAGTACAAGGATACAGGCGTCCTTCCTAACTCAGTTGCCAGAGAGGAAGGAAACTGCTCAGGAATTCACCCGAGGCCAATGGTAACTTTAAAACAGTTACAGAGTTTAATGGATGTGATAGGTGTGGTTAATTTCTGTATTATAATCATGATAAAAAAGTTAATAGTAGAATTATGGGATAATTACACTGGATGTTAATATAAATGTACATTCTGCCAATGTTGTTAAATTGAGGTTATTTTTACTTTAAGTGATAGGACCAATTTGAATCACTGAGCAATGTCATTCTAAATTTTGGTTGGATAATTAATTGGGTTTTTGATTATGATTTGGAAACTGAATGATTTTTAAAACTTTGAGTTTAGTATGTTAATAACTATATGAGTGAAGCAATTGATGTATTAGGGATTGATTGTTCTGATTGCTGTTATGAACTAAAGTTATAGTTACTCCACAATACTAACCTAGATGACAGAGTGAAAAGAAGGAAGCATGAACAGAATCAAAATATTCCAAACATGCATACTGTTTGCAATAAGGCACTAAAGTACAACTGCCAAAAATGTGGCAAAGAAATTAACTTTATGTCCCGATTACAAAGTGTTATGTTTGGGGCAAAACGTAACTGAGTACCACTCTTCATACTTTCAAGCATGGTGGTGGCTGCATCATGTTATGGGTATGCTTGTCATTGGCAAGGACTAGGGAGTTTTTTAGGATAAAAAGAAACAGTCCATTATTTCTAAGAATAGAACTAAGCAGAGGCCATATCCTAAAGGAAAACCTGGTTCAGTCTGCTTTCCAACAGACACTGGGAGACAAATTCCCCTTTCATCAGGACAATAACCTAAACAAATATACACTGGAGTTGCTTACCAAGACAACACTGAATGTTCCTGAGTGGCCTAGTTACAGTTTTGACTTAAATTGTCTTGAACATCTATGGCAAGACTCGAAAATGGCTTTCTAGCAATGATCAATAACCAACTTAAATATATTTAATTAATTTTGAATTCAGGCTGTGGAACAAAATTTGGAATAAGTCAACGGGTATGAATAGTTTCTGAAGGCCCTGTATACCATTAGGGGAGCCTAAAGATAAATAGATCCACTTGCTTAGAGATAAAATAAAAAAATGTAATCCGTTTTTAATTAATAAAGCAGTCAAATTTAAGGTGAGTGTGTTGGGGCCCTCTTATTTTTCTTCATAGTTTGCTTGATATCTACTTTATTTTTATTATATATTGTTTTACCAAACCTAGCTTTTTTCCCCGCAGCAATTGGAAATTGTACTTAAGGGGTACTAGTTATCCAACGTTACCCTACTGAGTCAATAAACTAGTAGAACTGTGTTGCAATTATCAATTTAAAGAACATACAGTAAACATGGGAAACATTTTATGTGAAATCGTTTCATTTCATACTATGGGGTATAACGTATTATTCTTGAACTATACCCGCAGCCTAGCTTGCAAAAAGCCTCGAATTTCTTTGGAAAATGGGATGCGCACAAAATCATGGCAACTGAGTTGTGGCACATATTCTCGCGTGTGAAATGAATACATGTAAAGTTCATATCTAATTCAAACGTACCTGTCCTGCAGAAAGCCAAGTTCAGTTGTTTCTTTATGTTCGATGTCAGAAGCTTCGGAGAGAGTTGAAACAATTGAGCTTTTATCCATTGGCTATGGTGCAGTTTTGGCTCCTCCTGTCCCGCTCACATTTCTAAGATGTTTAGGCTACATTGGCTATTTCTCTCTCTACTTGTGGTCATCTATGTGTATCGGAGACGGTTGGCTTTTCCTAATAATGAAACGCTCACGATAAAAGCAATAAAGAGTTGTAATGTATTTTTCTTCTACAAAAAAGTAACTATTGCTTTCTAATATGATGAAACATCCTTATATATGTTTCAGTCATTTATCAGGTGTTTTTATCCAGAGCAATTAATCTATTTTTTTTGTTATTTAACCTTTATTTAACTAGACAAGTCAGTTCTTATTTACTATGACGGCCAGGGAACAGTGGGTTAACTTCCTTGCTCAAGGGAACATCCACAGATTGTTTTACTTAGTCGGCTCTGGGATTCGAACCAGCGACCTTTCTGTTACTGTTCTAACGCTCTTAACCGGTAGGCTACCTGCCACCTTATCTCCACAATTAACTTCACCAAAGAATGACAAATCGTGTTTTTGAAGAAATAAATAGAAAACAATATTGAAAGACTTTGGCTGTTCTCAACAAATACTGCGAAATAATGGGACGAAACTTGGCACTATGCCATTAGTCTTGGAGCTGTAGCTTTCATATAGCAGCATTGGTATGTGACAGATGTGAAATGTACAAAAATGTGGCAGGGCAAAGAGAACAAGGGAGGGAACCATGATGTCGTCCAGGTGGGAATGTTGTCTGATTCATACTTTAGAAACGGATAGGCAGATTATAGGTGGGAGACCATCCTTAAGAGCTAATACCTAATTCAAAGGGTATTGGGGGAACCATTACTGCTTTCAATAAAGCTGTAGGCTAATAATTACATAGTTAATTACTAACCATACTGGCAGCTATTGGATGCAGCTATTTCAGGTCAGAATATACAAACTAATTAGAGTGGCGAGTGCTGCAAGACCAATAACTAATGTGATTGTGAGAAAATGTACCAACAAATAAATATACCGTGTAGCTTACTTATATTGTGCTTGCAAACTGGCAATATAATCAGTTTAAAAGGAGTTTTATTAAGTGAGATGGGAAGTCAATGCAGTAATCTAAAAAGAATCTGAACCACGCCAAAATGTATGAGTAAATAAGAGTCTATTAAAGCCCTTTCCAACAGCTGACAACTCTCTCTCCTGCCAGAACACAGAGCTACAGTAGCTTCCCACCAAACAAGGACATGTTACTACTCCAACAGTCAACAGCTAATTGAAACTCCTCTGTCCACCTAAATTAAAGAGCAATCATATTCAAAGGATGCAGTATATGTACAAAAATATGTGGAACCTGTTCAAATGAGTGGATTCGGCTATTTCAGCCACAGGAGTTGCTGACAGGTGTAAAGTTGAGCACACAGCCATGCAATCTCCATTAAAAAAAACATTGGCAGTGGAATGGCCTTACTGAATAGCTCTACTGAATAGCTCAGTGACGTTCAACGTCGCAAAGTCATAGGATGCCACAAGCCAGTTCGTCAAATTTCTGCCCTGCTAGAGTTGCCCCAGCCAACTGTAAGTGCTGTTATTGTGAAGTAGAAACGTCTTGGAGCAACAACGGCTCAGCTACGAAGTGGTAGGCCACACAAGCTCACAGAAAGGGACCGCAGAGTGTTGTCCTCGGTTGTAACACTCACTACTGAGTTCCAAACTGCTTCTGGAAGCAACATCAGCACAATAACTGTTTGTCGGGAGCTTCATGAAATCTGTTACCATGGCTGAGCAGCCGCACACCATGCGTAATGCCAAGCGTCGGCTGGGGTGGTGTAAAGCTCACTGCCATTGGACTCTGGAGCAGTGGTAATGCGTTCTCTGGAGTGATGAATCGCGCTTCACCATGTGGCAGTCCGACAGACTAATCTGGGTTTGGCGGATGTCAGGAGAACGCTAGCTGCTCGACTGCATAGTGCCAGCTGTAAAGTTTGGTGGAGGAGGAATAATGGTATGGGGCTGTTTTTCATGGTTCGGGCTAGGCCCCTTAGGTCCAGTGAAGGGACATCTTAACGCTACAGCATACAATGACATTCTAGACGATTCTGTGCTTCCAACTTTGTGGCAACAGTTTGGAGAAGGCCCTTTCCTGTTCCAGCATTATAATACCCCTGTGCACAAAGTGAGGTCCATACAGAAATGCTTTGTTGAGATCAGTGGGGAAGAATTTGACTGGCCAGCACAGAGCACAGAGCCCTGACCTCAACCCCATCGAACACTTGTGGGATGAATTAGGACGCTAACTGCAAGCCAGGCCTAATCACCCAAAATTCGTGCCTGATTTACGAATGCTCATGTGGCTGAATGGAAGCAGGTCTCCGTAGCACTGTTCCAACATCTAGCGGAAAGCCTTCCCAGAAGAGTGGAGGCTCCTATAGCAGCAAAGGAAGGACCAACTCTCTATTCATGCCTATGATTTTGGAATGAGATGTTGGACGAGCAGGTGTGCATATACTTCTGGTCATGTAGTGCATGTGTAGGCCTATAGTACATACACAGTACCCTCCCAATATGCTAAACAGATCTAGGTTCAAATAATTATTTAAAATCTTGCTTGACCTCTCTGGAATGCAAGTAAGGTGTGTTAGGTTTGCACTTTTTTGAATTTTCTATTGGTTCCTGCAAGCTCAATTTAAGCACAAGGGGGAATAAGAATATTGTACACCATACTCCTCATTCTTGTTAGCCTGATCCCAGGCGACAGTCTCACACCCAGAACTGATGGTTTTTGTCAGTCCCAGTCTTCTCCTTCATGCCAAATAACTCAAACAGCCACTCCCCCCTGTATCCGCCTGTGTTCACCCTGACGAAAAGGTTCATTATCTTTGGGCTTTGCTCATTGCAGTTCACTTGACTATCATGATTCAAGAAAACTCTAGCACACTTTCTTAAAGGAACACTCTCATCATAATACACTACCAACTACACAGACATGCTTTCAATTCTTTGAAACATCTTTGGCATTTTTACCACAAAGAAAACTTCTGAGACAGTTATATCATTACTATCACGTATACTCCCCTCACCGGTCTATAGGTCATCTGGCTGCTGATTATCCCGCACACCTGTCACCATCGTCTTGTGCACCTGCACCTCATGACACTCACCTGGACTCCATCACCTCCTTGATTATCTTCCCTATATCTGTCACTCCCCTTGGTTCTTTCCTCAGGTGTTATTGACTCTATTTTCATGTTGGGAGTGTTGTTTGTGTTTTGTTTCTTTATTAAAACACTCGCTCCCTGTACTCTCAGCGCATTCGTTACAATTACAGAGCGAGTCATTTCATTTTATTTCCACCATGCAAACCATCAAATGGCAAAGTCAAGTTTTCAAACTAAGTTTAATACTTAATGTCGTCACTGAACATTTAGTATAACCGTGGGGATAATACATTACAGAAAATATTACAGGACATGACTACAGTATTTTGTAGTATCAATATATTTACACATTTACGGTTTTAGTGATGAACTAATAATATTAGTCATCATTTCCCTAATGACCTGAAGACCACAACAACAAATACGATGGTTATTATGACAGATGGACAGAACGTTAAAAAAAATATCAGACAGACAGACAGACGTACAATACAAAATGAGACACACAAAACATAAAGTAACAAAGTATCTTCCTTGTGTAAAAAACAAACAAAAAACATCACAGTAATGCGCCACAAACAATGTGCCTTCAGAAAGTATTCACACCCCTTGAATTGTTCCACATTTTGTTGAGTTAGTCTGTTAGTCTGAATTCGAAATGTATTGAATTGAATTTTCTGTCACTGGCCTACACACAATGTCAAAGTTGACTTTTTGGTCTATGTTTGGCTCCGATTTTTTCCGGTCTGGACATATTTTCAACTTTCATTCAGAACCAAAAATGTACCTGATCTAAACATCCATAAAATACCTATTTTAAACTTTCATTCAGAGCTTAAATTGAACCCAACTTCAATGTCTTGAAAAATACTTATTTTAGACGTTTTTTCAACTTAAATGTTGCTTACTGGGATTATTCTTGTAGTGGCGGCCATTTTTTGTTTCGCCTAGGGCGCCAGAACGGCCTGGACCGGCTCTGAATACTAGTATCCAAATAATGTACAAATCTAAAACATCTTTAGTAGCACTGTATTTAATTGAAAATGCAGTGCTGTTCACATAACCTAAACTATGTTAAGAATACTTTTACTTTTAAGGTAACACTGGCTGAGATATTGGATGGGCTGGACATGCCGGGAGATGAGTTTGGATTGGTCTGCCACGTAGCATGCTTCTGTCTAACGTGAGCTGCTCAGTATGTCTTGATAGTCCTGTCTATCGCAGTGTAAGACAACATTATCAATCGATAACTACAAAGGTTTTGCTACATTTCTCAACAACATTGATGCGCTGAATTTTTGCTCTTTTTTTGGGTTTACCGAACATCCCTTCTCCACTTTGTTATACTTCAAGCAAGTTCAGCCAAGACTAGCTAGTAACATTAGCCGAGATGGAAGCTAGCAAAAATGTAGAGGGAGCTGTCGTAACCGAAGTAGATACTGTCATCTATATGGAAGATTCTGACACTCTCCCAGAATTAACGGTACCGAGGTCGGAGGAATTAGTCTTCGGTACAGGTGTCCAAATAACCCCTTCGAAACCCCACAAAACTACAGAGTTTTAATGCAGCAGGCATTAAGGATATTGCCACTGATGTGAAACTGTTGAAAAATAAAGTTGATGCCCTGACAAAAGAAAACGAGGAGCTGCGCACAGCGAGTGATGAATAGGACCGATACAAGCGCCGATGGGGGCTGAGACTGAACATGCTACCTGAAACTGATGGTGAGAATATCAGAGGGATTGTGATTGACATTATTGGGAAGGTTGTTCCATATTCCCCTGCTATCCTGAACATCGCTGTAGATGTTGTACACCGTCTCGGAGATAAGAGAAAGGAGATTAACAGACACAGACAAGGTCATGATGTTTGCATTGAGGAACGTGAGAGACGAGGTGTGGAGAGCTGCCAAACTTGCGCCGATCTTCAGGGAGAAAGGCACTCGCTTTGCAGAAGATTTCAGCAAGCGCGACAGGGATGCCCATGCGAAGCTGTGGCCACAAGTCGATGGGGCAAGATGCAGGGAGAAAAAAAGCCTCCTTTCGCGAGGGGTTCTGTCATTGACGACCGCAGGGTGGAGCCACGTGACTGACTGATTTATGCTTCATGAGTTGGCCTGCTTATACAGTAGTAGGCTAATGAAGCCATATACCGTTTCAACTGGTGAGTTTATTCATGCAATCGTTTATCTGAACAACGCATATAGGTGATATTGCATAGGGCCATACTGTCCGTAGTGGCGAGTTTTGAATGTGAACATTAACCAACGTAAGCACACTGATTTTTGATTCTCATTTGATGGCATACCAAGAAATCAGTTAGCTTTTAGTCATTTCATTTGGTTTCAAGATTGATATTATGTAAGTAAATCTCCATTTATTTTTCATATGGCGATGATTAGCTGTCAGAGATGTTTTTATTTTACGTTTGAGAGTTTAATTGAAGATCTAAACTATTAATATAATATGTGTTATTACATGGTCTATCCATTTATTTTCCTTTTATGGTCGTTACTGTTCGTCAAGTACATTTTTGAAGGGCTTATGCTATATTCAGGATCCCTTGTTTATTCTAGACAACTCTATCTCGGATACTCTGCTCGTCAACATTTCTTTGCTTTTTATTCTTGAACACCAGGGGTTTACGTACCAATTGAACACCGGGGGTTTACGTACCAATTGAACACCGGGGGTTTACGTACCAATTGAACACCGGGGGTTTACGTACCAATTGAACACCGGGGGTTTACGTACCAATTGAACACCGGGGGTTTACGTACCAATTGAACACCGGGGGTTTACGTACCAATTGAACACCGGGGGTTTACGTACCAATTGAACACCGGGGGTTTACGTACCAATTGAACACCGGGGGTTTACGTACCAATTGAACACCGGGGGTTTACGTACCAATTGAACACCGGGGGTTTACGTACCAATTGAACACCGGGGGTTTACGTACCAATTGAACACCGGGGGTTTACGTACCAATTGAACACCGGGGGTTTACGTACCAATTGAACACCGGGGGTTTACGTACCAATTGAACACCTGGGGTTTACGTACCAATTGAACACCAGGGGTTTACGTACCAAAGGCAATTTTTGTTTTGGAAAGATTCATTAAAAAAGTCCAATTGTTTTTATTTATTTCAAGAGACACGTTCCTCAGATGCTGACTTCACAATGGGGTGACAAGATCATTTTTAGCCTTGGCTCATCTCAATCTGCTGGTGTGGGAATACTTTTCAGACAGTTTCCAGGTACAGTTTAAGAAAGCAGGTGTGATGCTGAGGGTCACTGGATAACTAATGTTTTCAAATATAAAAAAAGGGTCATGTTACATATTGGTAAATATGTATGGTTATAACAGTCATTCTTCTAACATCTATTAGTGAAGTCTTAATTGAATTGAAAAACAAATATTCCACAGATAACATTATTGCTGGAGGCGATTATAATGTTGCTCCTCGTGACTGGATGGACAAGTATCCCACCAGGCATTCAGCCCATTGTTTTAATAACTTCATTCTACATTTCTGCTCCCAACTTTCAACTTTCCGACATTTGGCGTTCACAGAATCCAACTGTGGAACAATGTTCTTGGTTCAACTCTATAACTAGCGACAGACAATTAAAATCTAGAATTGATCATTGGTTGGTATCTTCCAATCTTATGAATCTTGTCAGGGAATGTAGTATTTCCTCAGATCCTCTGACAGGCCATTGTTCCATTATTCTTTCCTTTTGATAATGACAAGAGATTTTCAAAAGCATCTTTTCTTTTAAAGAATGAGCCATTTTGTTTACAGTCTAAAGCTCTTATCAGAGGGACCTGTCTCGATCCTGCTCTTTCTTCTACTAACAAATGGGAAATTATTAAATTCAGAAATCAATGTCTTGCCATCACTACTGGTAAAATGCTAAGAAAAGATTATCCAAGCAGATGTTGATATTAACAGGCTGAGTAATAAACTTGATTTAAATGAAGATGAAAAAGGAACAGGGTGCCTTCATCCGTTCAAAGGCCAAATGGATTGAAAAAGGTGAAAAAACACATCTTATTTCTTTCATTTGGAGAAGAGTAGGCAGACTAGGAATAGTATTACATCCATTTATGTAAATGACACTCTGTTGATCGTGAAGTGATTAATAAGAAAATACTCTTTCTACACTTCACTATATCAATCTCATCTTTCAGAAGGCGACTTGAATTCCTTTTTTGATTCAGTTCATAACTCTGTTAACCCTATAGAAGAAAGGTTTAAGAAACTCTGTGATTCTGATATAGATATTACTTTGTTGGACTAAACCATTAAACAAATGCCTATAGGTAAATCTCCTGGACCGGATAGCATGACTCCTGAATTCTATCAACATTTTTGGCGTGATTTAGAGTTATTGCTTTCGGGCTACAAAGAGGGTATTGTTAATGCTATCTTATCCTTTGTGACAGGGACTAATAGTTCTTATACCCAAACCAAAGAAGGACTCTCTTCACCTAGATTTATATTGTTTTTAGATTTTTAAAAATGCTTTTGGCACTTTCGAACAACTTTTAACTTAGAACTCTCTACTTTTGGGTTTTGGGAGGATTTCTGTTAAGTGATAAGGATAATGTACAATATAATGATAATAGCAGTTCGGTGGCTATTAGTAATGGTACATCCCCTTGTTTATCTATTACTAGAGGAATTAGACAGGGTTGTCCAATCTCTTTATTTTAGCCACAGATCTACTAGTCATATTTCTAAACAAATCTGAGAATTTAAAATGGATCCGTATTTTTGGTAAAGATATAAATATCAGTCCATTTGCAGATGATACTGCCCTTTTCCTAAAGAATAGAGTGTTTATTCCCTTGGCTATTGACAGAATCAAGACATTTTCTATGGCCTCTGGGTTGACTCCCAACCTTAACAAATGTGATCTCATGCCAATTCTTTGCTGTGACTCCGTCAACATTGCCTTCGTCAACATTGCCTGTTAAAAAGGAAGTTAAATATTTAGGAATTGTTATCACTAAAAACGTTTCAGATAGAGAATCTTTAAACATCGATAATAGGATTAATTCCATGAGAGTTTCATTAAGTCCATGGCAGCAATGTGATATCTCAATCTTGGGTCGTATTCTTTTGTCCAAGACCGATGGTTTATCTAGAACCATTTTACCCAAGTCAGTCCCTTTTTATTTATTCTAATAACATTTTTTAAAAGTTAATTCTGTTATATTTAGATTTGTTTGGAGGAATAAAACATTATATTCAGAAATCACAATTAGTATGATCGTGGAGGTTTACAGGATATTGATTTTGATTCGTTAATGGTTGCTTTTAGAATTAAATGGTTGATATGTCTGTCTAATCCTACCTCTATGTCGTATCATATCCCTAACAGTCTGTTTAATAAACTTGGTGGACTTGAATTCCTAAAGAAATGTGATTTTGACCCTCCAAAATTACCTGTGAAATTGTCTAAGTTTCACCAGCTAATGTTGTTTTCTGGAAAATGATATTCAAGCACAATTTTTCCCCCCACAAAACATTGATTTGGAATAATAGAGTTATTAAATTAATAGGAAATCCATTTTCAAAGGCCTTTGGTTTGACAAGGGTATTCATTTTGTATGTGATTTGGTAGACGACACTGGGGAGTTTTGGCCGTTCGATGAGTACATTGGTAAATTTCAGGTTAATATTACTCAGAGAGAATTTGCAAAGCAATTCCACTTCCTTTACTTGGGACTTATTAAGAACACTTCGTTATATTATGAGGTTCCCTCTTTTCCAAGTTTACAAATGAATGACTTGAATCTTTTGGATAAAAAAAAAGCAACAATAAATGGATACGATTGGCTGTTAATGAATTTGGTGTGAAGAGGGTGTGAACGATGTTGAATGGGTGTAGACAAAGAAGAGCTCTCCAGTAGGTGTACCAAAACATTAATAGCAATTTTCTCAACAAAATGGGGTTACAAGTTTATCAACATTCAAAGCAGAATTAATTTTCCATTGTTCCTCAACTGCAGTGTATCAAATACCATTTTCTAGCTCTGAGTCTGTACTTTCATCCAATGTAAAAAATACAATTTCAAATTTTGCTACATAAGACCGAATCCAGATGGTGAGTCACAAATTGAAACAAGAGAAGCTTTTCTGTCAAATTATACCGCAAGTCATAAATCAGCATGTCAACATAGGCATTTTATGATTAACCGCATGAGCACTACAGTTATTTCATATGAACTTCTCTTAAACTAGCATGTAGCATATGAGCGGACATGTTCTTATCAAGTTTGACCGATCTTTTTCAACAACACATTTACAGCATTAATGTACTAAAAGAAGCTTTGATCACACAATCCACCGACCGGTCTTGGAATGAATAGCCTGACTGTCAGTCTCAATGAGGTAATACTTGTTACGAAGTGCTTTTAAAGTTTCTTGATAAATAACCATTTGTACCTGTTAGTGCTGGTTCATATTCTACTGCTAGATTCTGTCAGTCACAATTCACTTACACTTAAGAACTAACAAAATTGCATCGCAAAATCCTACAGAAATTGAGAATAATGGCAGTGAAGGCACGTGACAGAGGTTTGAAAATGTTTTTTTGATTTTTTTAAAGGAACATTTGATCGTTTCACGTGCTGCTATTCCTTTAATGGCAAAATGCCTCAATACACGCTTAGTCAGCCTATTACCAAATATGCTTGTTAATGATAAATATGCCTGTTAATGTAACTCCCTTCAGCACACCACTTATTTCTGTATGAACAATATTATTTTGTTTCCTTGTTGCACCCAATAGGGTAGCCTGGGTGAAGTTCATACCACGATTTTACAGTCAGTTCACTGAGACTTACTGACTACTCAAGAATTCACCTTTGAGTGAATCTGATTAATGGTGCATAACAGGAAACTAAATAAGTGCTAGCCCAGGCTTGGGCAAATTCGTATATTAGTCTTACAGCCAGTTGACTAGATTCTAGAATCTACTCCAGAATGACTAGAATACAGTTGATTAGATTCTACAAATCACTAGTATGTATAATGAATATAATTCAGTTGGCTAGATTTTTGAATCTAGAATGACTAGAATCCAGTTGACTAGATTCAGGCCAATCAGGGTGTTTGTTTGACCTTCCCCTGATCCTCCACCTTCCTGATGGCTGCCTGGATGGCGTCCTGGTCTCCCAGGAGCTGCATGGGTTTGGTGGGCCGGAAGTTCTCATCCAGCTCAATCAGAATGGGCGTTCCTGTGGGTAACGTCACGTTGACGATATCAGCATCTGATATACCTGTTGAAATAAATAGAGATAAATGTTTGATTTGTAGTGTTCTGCTGCTGTGAACCACAGTAAAACGAACAACCCGTGGCATACTATTATACTATCACCATGAAGATAATATAACCATTATGTTAGTACAGCTTTATCCCATATTGTTATGGAAAGCGCTACCAATTTCTCTGATTTCTGTACACGGAAGTAAGCTTATCTGAGTGCTCAATAACCAATTAAAACCAAATCAAAATGTGCAACAGACTACTGTAGGTCTATAATGTGGGTCCTCTTTAACAACAAATGAGCAAAACAAAAATTCCTGCTATATAGCATAGATGATTTGTAATATCCCCATTACATAACTGTCTATAAAGTTACAGGGTGGCCAGTGGAGGAGCTAAAAGGTCAATGTGGATCTCATGGCAGTAGCCTGATGTAACATAAACCTAGTGCCCTTTTTGTACAAGTTCAACCATGTGCCATTTCTGGAACTCATATATATATATATTGCTATAAACCAAATGGGAGTGAATGCTAGTTACGAACTAGGCCTAAAGCATAGAGGGCCTAGCGAACTCCTTTTGTAGATTCAAACATTCAAATGGAAGTGAAAGTAGCCATGCAGCTCTTACTGAAGTCTGGTGTAACAAAAGAGAACTAAAAAGGACAATAGCAGTGCAGCAAATGTCAATGATAATAATGGTGGAGCTGATGCACTCAAGCCTAGTGGGGTTGCATGCGCGCGCGCACACACACAAGTTATACCTTGTAAGTGTTTCAGTAGTGCCCTGCAGCTATTCCCATGCCCAGAGATGAGCACCGATTTCCCCTGTTTGATCTCTGGCACAATGGTGCCATCCCAGTATGGCTGGAGCCTCTCTAAGACATCCTTCAGGCTCTCCGACTTAGGGAGATCCTCTTTAGAAATATCGCAAGTAGAATACCGCCGGTCGTTGTAGATCTCCAGAAAGTAAGGGTGTGATTTGTCGATAGGCGGCGGCGAGGCCGAGGTCGTAACTCCTCCTCCACTGTTTCACCTGCTCCTCGCCGTGGTTTAGGGCCATCTCGGCACGGTTGAGCCCGATCAGAGCACCATAATGGCGCTCATTCAGCCTCCACGATTTCACCACTGGGACCCACTCCTGCCCCATGGCCTCTAGTAGCAGCCAGGCTGTGTGGATGGAGCGGCTAAGCAGGGATGTGAAGACCACATCCAAGTGGTAGCCTGCCTCTCTTAGGAGGTGACCGCACGCTAGGGCCTCCTTTACCCCATCCTCACTCAGCCTCTGGTCCACCCAGCTGCAGAAGCGGTTCTCTTTGGTCCAGGCCCCTTCTCCATGCCTCATCACAAAGACTTTGTACTTGGACATCGGGAAAGACTGGCTGGCAGCAGGAGCCTGTACTGTACACAAACAAACAATAGGTTGAATTATAGGACTTCCGGAAGGACAGGCTGGCAGCAGGAGCCTGTACTGTACACAAACAAACAATAGGTTGAATTATAGGACTTCCGGAAGGACAGGCTGGCAGCAGGAGCCTGTACTGTACACAAACAAACAATGGGTTGAATTATAGAAGCGAAGGGTGCAGGTTCAGTTACATAATGCACTGGACTGTTACTGTGGCCAGCTAACGTCATCAGTCACTTAGCACACAACTTAAATAAGAATTATTCAACAAGTCTCGAATAGGTTACTTGATGAGTTTCAACAACCTAAATGTACAGCAGCAGTTCAGTGGGGCTTTGTGCCTTGTTCCGGAACCTATTTGATTGAATCCGGTACCTTTCGTGGCATGAAACGTTGTTTGAAACAAACGCGTGGCCATGGCTGTATGAGAAGCGCGCCTGCATCTCTCACAGAACTAGAATGAGATCAACTTGATATGATCTCTCTCCCTCTACTCTGATAGACATGAGCCTGCAACTCTCTCATCTCTCCAGCGTTGCACCATCATTTATTTCCTTACAGAATCATAGCCGTGCGAATTGAAATACATTTGCCAAAGTTAGAAGTTCTGCTGTCGCGGGAAAACACAGATTACAAAGCAAATGGCTCCTGATGAAGACTCAAATCTGTCTGCTTTAGGCTACAAAAATACTTGATTTACTTTGTAAAACAATATTTGGAAGTTAAACAAGAGATAGAGGCTTTTGGCACAAACGCATTGGCCATCAACAACGTGTGAGCTGCGCATCATTGGGTGATTCAGTGAAATTGGAAAGCATTTTTCGGACTATAATTTCCTCATATTGTAGCCTACAATATGTCTCCACACACCTAGGCCTACAACCTGGCCTCAGAGCATTTCGTATTATTCTGTACGTAAATACGTGAACAATTCATTTAGTATGTATGATATGTTACATTTCGTATGGTATGTATTAATTTGTGGATGTCCATCACCCATTTCATATGATATGTTAAAAATTAAATTTCTGATTATAGGTCACAAATTTGCAAAATGTACATTGTTACGAATTCGCAAAAATGTCTTATATGTTACAATTTGCAAACGTACAATATGTTATGAATTTGCAAAACGTACAATATGTTATGAATTTGCAAAACGTACAATATGTTACGAATTTGCAAAACGAATGTTACGAATTCTAACTTGCTAACGTTAGCTAGGCTAGGGGATATAGGTTAGGGTTAAGTTTAGAAGTTAGACTAACGGTTTAAGGTTAGGTTTAGCTAAAAGGGTTAGGGTTAGTAATTGCAAAGCAGCTAAAAAGTAGTAAGTAGTTGAACAGTTGCTAATTAGCTAAAATGTGTGTGATGAGATTCGAACTTGCAACCTTTGGGTTGCTAGACATTTGCCTTGCCAGACGTTTGCGTTATACTAAAAAGGCAGTTGCTAATTAGCTAAACTCAGCAAAAAAATAAATGTCCCTCTTTCAGGACCCTGTCTTTCAAAGATAATTCGTAAAAATCCATATAACTTCACAGATCTTCATTGTAAAGGTACACTGTTTCCCATGCTTGTTCAATGAACAATAAATAATGAACGTGCACCTGTGGAACCGTCGTTAAGACACTAACAGCTTCCATCAGCCTCCATCAGTGCTCAGACTGTCCGCAATAGGCTGAGAGAGGCTGGACTGAGGGCTTGTAGGCCTGTTGTAAGGCAGGACCTCACCAGACGTCACCGGCAACGTCGCCCATGGGCACAAACCCACCGTCGCTGGACCAGACAGGTCAGGCAAAAAGTGCTCTTCACTGACGAGTCAGTTTTGTCTCACCAGGGGTGATGGTCGGATTAGCAGTTATCGTTGAAGGAATGAGCGTTACACCGAGGCCTGTACTCTGGGGTGGGATTGATTTGGAGGTGGAGGGTCCGTCATGGTCTGGGGTGGTGTGTCACAGCATCATTGGACTGAGCTTGTTGTCATTGCAGGCAATCTCAATGCTGTACGTTACAGGGAAGACATCTTCCTCCCTCATGTGGTGCCCTTCCTGCAGGCTCATCCTGACATGACCCTCCAGCATGACAATGCCACCAACCATACTGCTCGTTCTGTGCGTGATTTCCTGCAAGACAGTAATGTCAGTGTTGTGCCATGGACTGCGAAGAGCCTGGTTCTCAATCCCATTGAGCACGTCTGGGACCTGTTGGATCGGAGGGTGAGGGCTAGTGCCATTCCCCCCAGAAATGTCCAGGAACTTGCAGGTGCCTTGGCGTAAGAGTGGGGTAACATCTCACAGCAAGAACTGGCAAATCTGGTGCAGTCCATGAGGAGATGCACTGCAGTACTTAATGCAGCTAGTGGCCACACCAGATACTGACTGTTACCTTTTATTTTGACCCCCTTTTTCAGGGACACATTATTCAATTTCTGTTAGTCACATGTCTGTGGAACTTGTTCAGTTTATGTCTCAGTTGTTGAATCTTGTTATGTTCGTACAAATGTTTACACATGTTAAGTTTGCTAAAAAATAAACGCAGTTGACAGTGAGAGGAAGTTTCTTTTTTTGCTGAGTTTAGAATTGTCTGATGATATTTGAACTCGCAACCTTTGGGTTATACACCCACCCATCCACCTTGATCAAACACCCTACTTAAGTAACCATCTGTCTTATGTAACCATACCAAACATAACTTATCACACTAAAAGGAGCTTCTCAGATTCACGTACAGAATAATACAAAATGCTCTGAGACCTGGTTGAGGCCTAGGCCATTGATGGATTCAAGACAAGGTTGTTTTTATTTATCTCAGATTCTCAGTTTGTCTGTGTCAAAGTAAACTGTCATTTCGATCATTTGTGTGGTATCTGCCAAAGTCTCCAGTCATTTTATAAATGCATGAAATGCGTTCATAAAAAGGCCTAATTTTTCCCGGACCATAAACAACTAAAAATGTTGCCCATGTTTGCAACTTCTGTAAGTGCTTCTACTCTACTGCTCTATGGCACTAGCAATTGCGATGATATTCATGCATTGCTTTACTATAAAGGTGTTTTTTTCTTCCAGATTCACTGAGGTCACCCTCCACCCGCGCATACGTTTTGTCACGGCACACACTATTAATTAAGCACTGTTATTAGTTACATGTACACAAATCCGCTTGCTTATAAGCCTAAAATATTTTACTTGTGCTACTATGCAACTCTATTGTTAATGAGCGTGATAGCAGAAGCAGTAGCCATCATCAACATGGCTGAGAGGTTTAAGGGGTGGGTCTGGTAGGTCAATAATTTCAAGTGGCATACTACAAACCAACACACGGTTACGTTAACCCAAGTTAAACATCATTGCACAGGGTAACGCTGAATCTAAACAACGTAATGTGGCTATTACACATTCCCTGTGGCGTAATGAATACGGAATACCATATTATTACATCATATCAACAGACAATAAAAACAGCAGCTAACGTTAGCTGGGATGCCTTGCACTTGTCATCTCATACATTGGTAGCCTACTCTGTCCAGAATCCAGATAGCGTGCATGCGTTTTTACGAGGGCATGCGTGTAAGACGTTCAAGCTACAAAATGCGGATCAATAACAATTAAAACTGAAAATGTATTACAATAATAGCATGGAAACAACCTTACCCTGCGTGAGCTACAAGTTTAGACCAATTGTCGTGCAGTCGTGACTGATGACAGATATTTTGAACACCATCCAGAGCGTTCAAAAGAAGTCCGCGACTGACAGCTTGTGGTCCAATCGAAGCGGTAAATCTCACATTTGGGCGGGATTTGTGTAACGTGTACTGCCCATATATGGACGGATGAAAGGAACGGCTCGCGCTGTCTGGGACCGTCATCATGGAGGAAGAAGGCGTGGCATGACATATTTAGCTGGGTACATTTTAAAAGTCACTGAATGTGGACATTATTAAGTATCTGCTATGTCAATGTTTTGCCTGCAAAGTGGAAAATACTGCACTTTTTTTTGTAACAAAAAAAACTACAGTATAAACTATGATTGATACACAATACAAACGACATGCGCAAGCTCGCTCGCACGCACACACACACACACGCGCACACTCACACAAATACAGTGTTAACTTTTATTGTTGACCATGCAAGTGACAATGATAATACGATGTTAATAAGTGCTTTATTGACAGTAACACAATTTTATGAATAACTTCTAACTATCCAACATTGTGTGTGTCCATACTACATCATATAAATACAATTTCAGAACAAATTACATAAAAATAATACATTACTTTCCATTAAAAATAAGACATTATTTTCTATTGAATGACTAGAATTATCTATCGTATGACGTAAATTTGATTTGCATCCATACAAAACATATACCAATGCAAGAGACTCTTACTATGTAAAACTACTACTTCCCTTACCTTCTCCTCCTTTTTGACAGTCTTGAGGTTGGCCTAGAAGTCAACAGACTTTGACCTTGGCTCCCAGCAGAGCCCCCAACATTGCTTCAGCTGATACTCTTACCCTCTTCAACTGAGGTCACTTTTTGCCTTTCAGCTCAATGATCTTCATGGTCAGATTTCCAATCTATATTGCCACATAGCAAGGTTTCAAAATAAAAGTCTCACATACCAACACGAATATGTACTGTCTGTACATTGATTTGATTCTAATTTTATTGCCCAAAACATCTAAATCTGTGTTGCTTTTATGGTAGCACATTCTTTTTTAGAATATCGACCAGAACAAAGGTTTATTATCTTCAAAGAGCTTGTAGCTAGCTATACATTCGCATAATAATATATCCCATACTTGGATAGTGTGTGCATTGAAAGATCATACTATGAAGTTAACGGTTTGTAATATTTTCATTTGAGAATCTGTTGGTAACTTTTGGAAACTTTAATTTGCGACAACAACAACCTCAATTTGCAGTACTTTACAAATATTCTGTGAAGAGAAAGCAGATTCATACCTGAATATTTCGTACTCATAATCAAGTGCCTAAATATACCTGAATATATCTGAATATACTCATACTCATAGTACTGTTCCTGAATACATCGTAATTGTCTGAATATACTCATACTTATAGTACCTGCAGGTCCTGTACAGACAGCCCAGAGAGTTTGAGTGGTGGAACTCATTCACTCAGTGTGGTATCTCTGTCAACCACCTTCTACTCTTTTTCAGCCACCAGCAGAGATGTGGCCTTCTTCACCAGTTTGGTCTGGGATACAATATTATAGATACACTACAATTAGAATACTATTATACAACTATTATTAATTACTTAGTAGTATAATACTATTATTATGTATTAGTAGTATAATCAGGGTTGGATAGTAACAGAAGACATGTAACAGGATTACGTAATCAGATTCGAAAAAGGAAGTAACTGTAATCAGACCAGATTACTTAAAATACATTTTCTATCGGATGACATTATTAAAACATCTGATTACATCTTGGATTACTTAATCTGATATGATATGTGGGCTGCAAGTGTTTGCCTTAAACACAGTGAAATGGCAGATTTTTTGAAAGATGTGCTGAGCCACACAGCTCGGAAGTCACCTTTCAGTGGGAATTTAAGATTTTTCCTTCTGTTGTACCGTAATCTATTTAAAATCTCAAACTTCAGAATTTCCTCTCCTTGGTTGCTTTCCCCAGAAACTTTTTTTAACCAAAAAAGTCAGACCCCCACTTACCGAGAACTAAATCATCCCACATTTAATCAGGATCCCTGTGTCAAAAATACATTTTTAATTAGTCAACACAGCCCCATCCTGTTCACTTCCCAAGCACTGGGATGACACACATGACAAATCAGCTGCTTAGTCAGCTAAATCTACCATTTAAGTGCAAATGAGTACACTTCTGTCTTTGAAGACCGATCTACATTCAGAGTATTTGCACAAGTAATCATCCAACTCATGGAATGATCTGATTTCATTTCGATCGGTTACATCTGTCTATTAAAGAGTTTATTGTTTTTATTATTATTATTATTATTTACTGACTGTTATGTTAAGGGTGAGTCAGACATTCAAATGACCATTTCCTCTTCTACTGGCCAGAATATGTAGACACTGTCTCTAGCCGGCTACCACCCTGTGCTCTACCTTGCACCTTTGAGACTGCTGCCCTATGTAGAGAGAGTCATTGAACACTGGTTCCTTTAATAATGTTTCTATACTGTTTTACAGACTTTATATGTGTATACTGTATTCTAGTCATGGCTCATCCTATATAACTACTGCTAAACACACCTTTTCTATTTGCATACTGTCTATAAACACCATTCACCTGCATATATATTTATATTCCAAACTTTGGTCTGGAAGCTAAGTTCCTGCAATTCTATCCATTTTGCCACGTACTGTGTATTTAAATATTTAAATATATTCTCAACATAGCTCATTCTAATGTTTCTACTATTGTACATTGCATTTTAGTCACACTATTTATACACACCAGATAATTATTTATATACTGGATTCTTGACATAGCTCACTGTAATATATGTATTACTGTACATGTCATTCTTAGTAGATCTTTCATCCAGTGTATATACGGTGCGTTCGGAAAGTGTTCAGACCCCTTGACTTTTTCCACATATTGCTACATTACAGCATTATTCTAAAATTGATTCAATTGTTTTTACCCCTCATCAATCTACAATACCCCATAATGAGAAAGAAAAAACTGTTTTTTAGATATTGTAGCAAATGCACAAAAAAACAACAGCTGAAATATCACATTTACATAAATATTCAGACCCTTTACTCAGTACTTTGTTGAAGCACCTTTGGCAAGCTTGGCATACCTGTATTTGGGGAGTTTCTCCCATTTTTCTCTGCAGATCCTCTCAAGCTCTGTCAGGTTGGACAGGGAGCGTCACTGCACAGCTATTTTCAGGTCTCTCCAGAGATATTCGTTCGGGTTCAAGTCCGGGTTCTAGCTGGGCTACTCAAGGACATTCAGAGACTTATCCCAAAGCCACTCCTGCGTTGTCTTGGCCGTGTGCTTAGGGTCCTTGTCCTGTTGGAAGGTGAACCTTCGCCCCAGTCTCAGGTCCTGAGCGCTTTGGAGCAGGTTTTCATCAAGGATCTCTCTATACTTTGCTCCGTTCATCTTTCCCGCGGTCCAGACTAGTCTCCCAGTTCCTGCCGCTGAAAAACATCCCCACAGCACGATGCTGCCACCACCATGCTTCACCGTAAGGATGGTGCCAGGTTTCCTCCAGACGTGACGCATGGCATTCAGGCCAAAGAGTTCAATTTTGGTTTCATCAGACCAGAGAATCTTGTTTCTCATGGTCTGAGAGTCCTTTAGGTAACTTTTAGCAATCTCCAAGTGGGCTGTCATGTGCCTTTACTGAGGAATGTCTTCCGTCTGGCCACTCTACCATAAAGGCCTGATTGGTGGAGTGCTGTAGAGATGTTGTCCTTCTGGACAACATATAACTATCAAAATAAAGAAAGTCGCACACTCCATGTGTAATCTCTCAGCAATTTAATTGACCTATTTACCAACGTTTCGGCATCACTGTGCAGCACCTTGAAGAAGGCACAGTGATGCTGAAACGTTGGTAAATACCCAGTAAATTGCTGGGAGATTACACATGGAGTGTGTGACATTCTTTGTTTTGATAGTTTATAGTTTATTCGCTGTTAGTCAGCACCTTCACACAAACCATAATTCTGGGTGTGCGCCAGCTCATGTTTGTTTTTATCTTCTGGAAGGTTCTCCCATCTCCACAGATGAACTCTGGAGCTCTGTCAGATTAACCATCGGGTTCTTGGTCACCTCCCTGACCAAGGCCCTTCTCACCCAATTGCTCAGTTTGGCCAGGCGACCAGCTCTAGGAAGAGTCTTGGTGGTTCCAAACTTCTTCCATTTAAAAGTAATGGAGGACACTTTGTTCTTGGGGACCTTCAATGCTGCAAAAATGTTTTGGTACTCTTGCCCAGATCTGTGGCTCGACACAACCATGTCTCGGGGGCTCTACGGACAATTCCCTCGACCTCATGGCTTGGCTTTTGAACTGACATGCACTGTCAACTGTGGGAACTTATATAGACAGGTGTGTGCCTTTCCAAATCATATCCAATAAATTGAATTTACCACAGGTGGACTCCAAGTTGTAGAAACATCTCAAGGATGATCAAATCAAATCAAAGTTTATTTGTCACGTGCGCCGAATACAACAGGTCACCTTACAGTGAAATGCTTACTTACAGGCTCTAACCAATAGTGCAAAAAAGGTGTTAGGTGAACAATAGGTAAGTAAAGAAATAAAACAACAGTAAAAAGACAGGCTATAAAAGTAGCGAGGCTACATACAGACACCGGTAAGTCAGGCTGATTGAGGTAGTATGTACATGTAGATATGGTTAAAGTGACTATGCATATATGATGAACAGAGAGTAGCAGTAGCGTAAAAGAGGGGCTGGCGGGTGGTGGGTGGCGGGACACAATGCAGATGGTCCGGTTAGCCAATGTGCGATAGCACTGGTTGGTCGACCCAATTGAGGTAGTATGTACATGGATGTATAGTTAAAGTGACTATGCATATATGATAAACAGAGATTAGCAGGAGCGTAAAAACAGGGTTGGGGGGGGCACAAAATGCAAACAGTCAGGGTAGCCATTTGATTACCTGTTCAGGAGTCTATTGGCTTGGTGGTAAAAACAGTTGAGAAGCCTTTTTGTCCTAGACTTGGCACTCCGGTACCGCTTGCCACGTGGTAGTAGAGGGAACAGTCTGTGGCTGGGGTCTTTGACAATTTTTAGGACCTTCCTCTGACACCGCCTGGTGAAGAGGTCCTGGATGGCAGGCAGCTTAGCCCACGTGATGTACTGGGCCGTACGCACTACCCTCTGTAGTGGCCTTGCGGTCAGATCCTGAGCTATTGCCATACCAGGCAGTGATGCAACCATGCTCTCAATGTTGTAGAAACTTATGAGGATCTCAGGACCCATGCCAAATCTTTTTAGTTTCCTGAGGGGGAATAGGCTTTGCCGTGCCCTCTTCACGACTGTCTTGGTGTGTTTGGACCATTCTAGTTTGTTGTTGATGTGGACACCGAGGAACTTGAAGCTCTCAACCTGCTCCACTACAGCCCTGTCGATGAGAATGGGGGCGGGATGCACCTGAGCTCAATTTCGAGTCGCATAGCAAAGGGTCTGAATACTTCTGTAAATCAGGTATTGCTGTTTTTTATTTTGAAAGGTATTGCTGTTTTGTTATTATGTTTAGATTGATGAAGAAACATTTTTATATAATACATTTTAGAACAAGGCTGTAACGTAACAATGTGGAAAAAGTGAAGGGGTCTGAATCATTTCCAAATGCACTGTAGATTGGATAACTGCTGCAGTGCTATTTGAGTTGTTAATTGGATTTGTTCGGACATTTCTTGATTTCTTGTTGTTTTATTTTTTAGATTTTTTTGTGTGTGCTTGTTTGACATTTTACTACATTGTTTGGGGCTAGTAACATAAGAATTTCACTGCACCCACTATAACGTCTGCTAAACTGTATACGCAACCAATACACTTTGATTTGTCTATAAGCCTATAATTTCACAATTAAAAAATGAGGGTTGGGAAAGCTTTCCCTGAAACCTGACAGTGAAACTGACCAGTGAAGTCATTTCATCCAGAGATGCAGCAGGAAGTTGAGCCATCACTTGACCAAGGATTCTGGGGGGTTGGGTGGGTAGAGTTAAAGAGGGAACTGATCAGCATAAACTGATGAGGCAGATGCTGGCTCACCAAGGAAGGAATCCAAAAGTAATTAGTAATGTAATTTCATTTCGAGTAAACCAATTGATTGCCTTACTAATTACAGTAACTGATTACATTTTTCAAGTAATCCGTCCAACCCTGAGTATAATAGTAGCATAATTTGCATTATGTTTTATATAAAGTACATCTATGTACAACATATTACCCACAAATTACAACACACACACATTATGGATAAGCTTCTTGTACAGCTGCAGTTAAATAACACACAAAAGCTACCTTCAAGAGTCTGTGATATGCAGAGAGATCATTGACTTTGGTTTTGGCTGAAATCAGGGAAGAAAAGGTGTCTTGAGCACATTGTTGAACATGGAATAAACAATAATATAAATGATCAATATGTTCTTATTTAAGTATTAATTATGTTTTATGGACAGTATACATAAGATTTTTATCCCTGCCTCAAATTAGTTGTCTGTATAGTCCCCCCCAAAAAATCCACAACATAAGATCCTGACATGACACGATTTGTGTTCTGTTCCACCGGCTACTTCTAGCCTAGGGCAATGAGGCATAAATGATTGTGAGTGACATTAGACCTGTCACAATAGTCAACTACAGGAGCAGGGTTAATTTGTCCCGGTTTGAATATGAAAATGAACTTACCGGCCTGGACAGACAGTAAATTTGAGATAAAGATGAAAAATAGACAAAGAGGAGGATGATCATATTTATATTGTTATTATAGCGTAAGACATGGATTCTTACGCTTCAGACATGGCTACGGTTCTGTGTGTCCCCCGTCAATGAAAAACATGACTAAAATGGACTAAAATATTGTTTTTCTCAACTATGTCACTATATTTTCAACTATGTCACTATATTTTGGACAATACAAGTGATGAGCTTGCAAAAATGTATTTCAACGTTCTAAAAACATGTTGTTGGTTTGGAAGACATTCATATTAATTCTGCCAGGTTATCAATTTACATTTTGGCTTGTTTTTTTTCATTTTACCTTTAACTAGTCAGTTAAGAACAAATTTGTATTTACAATGACAGCCTAGGAACAAATGGGTTAACTGCCTTGTTCAGGAGCAGAATGACAGATTTGTACCTCGTCAGCTCAGGGATTTGATCTAGCAACCTTTCTGGTTAGTGGCCCAACACTCTAACCACTAGGCTACCTGCCGTTCAGAACTACAACAATTGACTGTTTATAGAACATATGATACAACTACAGAAAATAAGATGATCTAGGAATCATTAAATAATCAATGGAAGTCAGTACTGTTAACACAATGAATCTGTCTGACTAGTATTTGGTCTTTATTTAATGTAGTTTTTATTCAATATTATTAGTATTTAGAAACCTATCTCACTAGAATTTAGTATTTGGGGCATTGATTAAATAATGCTTTTATGTAGGTTTATAATTTCGTTTATGAAGGTATTCTCCCAAGAGATCTCCTTTTAATTATTGTAGACTTTAGATTGCATAAATTGTACATATAAATAGCTTAATTGGTTAGCTATCTTCTGTAACATCTCACAAAAATAGGATAGGTAACACAAATAACATAACAATTTTCTGGTATTTCGATAATTCATAAAATATCCAATTGTAAAAAAAAAAAAAATGATTGCAATAGAAATTGTTGGCAAACTAAAACAATCCTCGAGTAAATCAAGTGGTCAAACTTCCTATTTACTACTTCAACTTGACCTCTCTTTGTTGGGGTGACTACTCATACTGACAGCAAGCCACTTTCAAAACATTAGTACTGGAAACGTACCTTTCATTTGAGGAAAACCTACTGTAACGTTACTAGTCGTCTATGCGAGGCTGGAGGGACGGAAAGTGTGTAGATACATAGATTCTCGGCCTCGCGTTGAGGTGTTCACTAAAATAGACTCACTGTCCTCACCATTCTTGCTGTGAAATGCTGCAGATCCCAATCTCTGGTCTGTGGATGCTAATTGCGTGTGTCTTTTCACCTGTAAGGTTGTCTGTTCATACACAGTGACTGACCGAAGGGGGACAAACTCGATGAAGTGACTTGATTTCAGTTTAAGTGGTTGTACTACATGTGAGAGTGTAATAACGTTTATGTAAGTGATACATTATACGTGGTGTACACAACTAAGAGCATTTCAGAGGATTTGGTCTATGTCACACAACTGTACAAAGCCATGTAATTCGGAAAATAACAATGACCACACAGATTTGAGTTAACCTTATCTGTATTATAAGAGTTGAATGTTCCCAAGGACTTTCATGTTTTGTTTTGTGTACCTGGCAGTGACTGGCACAATATTCTAAGTTGCACAAATTAGAAATCTTTTTTTTTTAACATGTTTTCGTAAGTAAGGGATTCTGGATGTACAGTATTTCTATCCTGTATATTGAGTGTGTATTAAATGTATTGTCCTGTTGTCCACAAAATGAACATTTTTTTGAATCTCAACCACAGCAATCCATAATGCCCCCATAATCATTTGACAAGCAGTTCAATTTGCACTTGAGCTCAAAAGATGATTGATTTATTAATTAATAGGTCAGACTGTACATGGTGAAACACTTCTAACTCTTGATGGGGGATATGCAGATGCAGTAATACATTAGTATGCAGTGCATTCGTAAAGTATTCAGACCCCTTGACTTTTTCTACATTTTGTTACATTACAGCCTTATTCCAAAATGGATTAGATACTTTTCCCCTCATCAATCTACACACAGTACCCCGTAATGACAAAGTGAAAACAATTTATACAAAATAAAAAACATAAATACTTTATTTACATAAGTATTCCGACCCTTAGCTATGCGACTCGGAATTGAGCTCAGGTGCATCCTGTTTCCATTGATCATCCTTGAGATGTTTCTACAACTTGTTTGGAGTCCACCTGTGGTAAATTCAAATGATTGGACATGATTAGAAAAGGCACACACCCGTCTATATAAGGTCCCACAGTTGACAGTGCATGTCAGAGCAAAAACCAAGCCATGAAGTCGAAGGAATTGTCCGTAGAGCTCAGAGAGCTCCGGATTGTGTCGAGGCACAGATCTGGGGAAGGGTACCAAAACATTTATGCAGCATTGAAGGTCCCCAAGAACACAGTGGCCTCCATCATTCTTAAATGTAAGAAGTTTGGAACCACCAAGACTCTTCCAAGAGCTGGCCAACCGGACAAACTGAGCAATCGGGGGAGAAGGGCCTTGGTCAGGGAGGTGACCAAGAACTCAAGAGTTCCTCTGTCGAGATGGGAGAACCTTCCAGCCATATCTGCAGAACTCCTCCAATCAGGCCTTTATGGTAGAGACGGAAGCCAGACGGAAGCCACTCCTCAATCAAAGGCACATGACAGCCCGCTTGGAGTTGGCCAAAAGGCACCTAAATACTCTCAGACCTTGAGAAACTAGATTCCCTGGTCTGATGAAACCAATATCGAACTCTTTGGCCTGAATGCCAAGCATCACATCTGGAGGAAACCTGGCACCATCCCTACGGTGAAGCATGGTGGTTGCATGCGGCAGGGACTGGGAGACTAGTCAGGATAGAGGGAAAGATGAACAGAGCAAAGTACAGAGAGATCCTTGATGAAAACCTGATCCAGAGCACTCAGGACCTTAGACTAGGGCGAAGGTTTACCTTCCAGCAGGACAATGACCCTACACAGCCAAGACAATGCAGGAGTGGTTTTGGGACAAGTCTCTGAATGTCATTGAGTGGCCCAGCCAGACCCCAGACGTGAACCTAATCGAACATCTCTGGAGAGACCTGAAAATAGCCGTGCAGAGACGCTCCCCATCCAACCTAGTCAAGAGGACCAAGACAATTTTCTCAGACCTAAATGTAACACTGATATCAGGCGGTAGTGAAGTATTGTACATTAAACAAGAAACTGCACTTGAAATACTCAAACCATTTTTTTTTTATTGTCTTGTAACTTCTGCATACAGGTGTTGCAAATAAATACATGCATTTGCTCAGATACAATATATATTGTATTAATACTTAATAAAAACGTATTTTATTTATATTTGCTTCAACAGTCTCATATAGTTATTTAAATTAACATTTTGATTTCATGTAACAAAAAATAACAAATATATTCAATAACTTTTTCTTTCTTCTCCATGTGTTCACTCAGTTATCTCTTACATTTATAATACCTTCAGTTGTCCTCTCCTTTTCTACTTCTTTCATTTCCAATCAGAAAAGCCTTCCTTGATAATCATCACTAATCTGCAAAACATTTCATATACCAAAGTAAACAGATGTAATTGCAGTTCTGTGTTGTAGCAATGTGTTGACTACAGGAATTGATCTTCTCAGTGCATGCAATGTTTTGTGTACCTTATCAAGCATCAAACATCTTCTTTCTGCCCTCCATGCCTGACATGGCATCCACATTTTGACGCCAGTCGGTGACCTCCTCTTTCTGTGGGGAGCAGAAATGTATCATTGACACTCAATCAGTCATTGACAAACAAACTAGCGTGAGAATAAACAACAGGTTCATCATTTGGATTCAAGATGAAGAGCTTCGTAGATTTCTACTGTCTGTGATAATACCTCAATATAACAAGCAAAAGCAAGTAGACATCTTGACGAAGTACAACGGACTGAGCATGGACCAGTCTTACCTTCTCCTCTGCTTTCTTGACTGTCTTGAGGTTGGACTTGAAGTCGATTGTCTCTTTGTGCTTGGAGCCCAGCAGAACACTGAGCATCATCTCAGCTGAGATCTTCACCCTCTTCAGGCTTGGCTTCTTGAACTTGCTCTGCAGCTCAATGATCTTCAGACCCAACTCATGGCACTGGCAGAGCACAGAGGACATAATAACTTTCAGTCACAATACAGGCTTTCACATTTACTGTGACCATTGCTAATGTCCCAAATGGCACCCTATTCCCTTTATAGTGCACTAATTTTGCCCAGGCCCTATAGGGCTTTGGTTAAAAGTAGTGCATTATATAGGGAATAGAGTGCTATTTGGGACAGATACGTAATCTTCCCAGTTGTACAGCAACGAGTATGTACTGTGGCTGACGTTCCCTCTTAATTAATGTTGTGAACTCATAGCCGTTGGGAGGCAGTGTTTTGTATTATCAAAGACAGCACAGAATGAAGACGGAAATAGAAGTCCTTGATCACGCTTGTAGCGATGTCATGGCGATGTTGGATAGCTAAGTTCATACACAGAAACTCGTCATCGGGTCGAACGGTCAACTCTCGCTGAACTGCACCTGTGCAGGCCGTCAAATAAAAGGCACTCCTTTGATATGAAGCTGTTTGTCACTTCCATGAGGTTGGAGTAATGACATGTTCAGCTACGTAAGACATTTCGAGAAAATTAACAACCGAGGAAGAATTTTTCACTTCTCTCATTGACTTCCCAAACCCTGGCCTTTTTAAAATGTTTCTTTTTTTTTTACAAAAAATAATTAAGTATTTGGTTTTGAAGTGTCAAAAGTAAATGTAACTTCCAAAATATACTTAAGTATCAAAAGTTAAAGTAAAAGTATAAATAATTTCAAATGGCTTACATTAAGTTTTTTTTTTTTAATCTACAGATAGCCAGGGGCACTCTCCAACACTCAGACATAATTTACAAATTAAGCATTTTTGTTTAGTCAGTTCGCCAGATCAGAGGCAGTAGGGATGACATGGGATGTTCTCTTGATAAGTGTGTGAATTGTACCAATTTCTAAGTATTCAAAATGTAACAAGTACTTTTGGGTGACAGGGAAAATGTATGGAGGAAAAAGTACATTATTTTCTTTAGGAATGTTGTGAAGTAAAAATAAAAGACCCCCCCCAAAAAAATACTTAGTGTAAGTACTTTCAATTATTTTTACTTACATCTTTACACCCCTGATCTTTTGTCATTTCCCTCTGCAATTATTTGTTTTCTACAAATTATTTTTGAGTATCCTACCTCCTTGTCCGTTTTGGTTACTTTCAGTCCCACGTCGTATCGCTCCTCATCTACCACGTCGATCTTACGGTGCAGATCTTTGCACAAATCCTGCCAAGAGAACAAAAGACAGCCAATTTATCATATTTTCTTTTGTTACACTTTCTGTAAAGAATTTCAACTGTCATGTATTATAATGCATTATGCACACCCTCACATGGCGACATAAATGCACTCATAACAGTATTGTTGTATACAATGTCAATGTGAGTATCAGTGTGTATAGCTAGGTCTATATCAAGGTCTCTCTTGAAAAATAGATTTTTATCTCAACAAGACCCACCTAGTTAAATTTAAAAAAATATATTTTCATCCCTTATTTTACTGAGGAAAATTATCATCTACAGCAACAACCTGGGGAATAGTTACAGGAATGAACTAATTGGAAGCTGGGGCTGATTAGGTGGCCATATTGGGAATTTAGCCAGGACACCAGGGTTAACGCCCCTACTCTTACAACAAGTGCCATGGGATATTTAATGACCACAAAATACCTATTTTAACATCCCAACTGAAAGACAGCACCCTAAATAAGGAAGATAGTTTTTTAGACCAGAGAAAAGTGCCTCCTACTGGCCCTCCAACACCACGTTTAGCAGTATCTGGTCTCCCATCCAGGGACAGACCAGGACCAACCCTGCTTAGCTTCAGAGGATAGCCAGTAGTGGGATTGCAGGGTGGTATGCTGCTGGCAGACTGAAGTTTAAATAAGTAATACCATGAGCTCATCCACAGACAAGCCAGAAAGCTTGAGAGGAGGGACTCTCTCAGCCAGAGCTTCTTCTCTTTCTCTCTTCTTCTCCTCCGTCTCAACCTCTAGCATCTGGCCAGCTACTGTCAGCAATCTGATCTATAGGAAGGAAACATAAAGCTACTGTCAGCAATCTGATCTATAGGAAGGAAACATGAAGCTACTGTCAGCAATCTGATCTATAGGAAGGAAACATAAAGCTACTGTCAGCAATCTGATCTATAGGAAGGAAACATAAAGCTACTGTCAGCAATCTGATCTATAGGAAGGAAACATAAAGCTGCAGTCAGAAATCTGATCTATAGGAAGGAAACATAAAGCTACTGTCAGCAATCTGATCTATAGGAAGGAAACAAAGCTACTGTCAGCAATCTGATCTATAGGAAGGAAACATAAAGCTGCAGTCAGAAATCTGATCTAGAGGAAGGAAACATAAAGCTACTGTCAGCAATCTGATCTATAGGAAGGAAACAAAGCTACTGTCAGCAATCTGATCTATAGGAAGGAAACATAAAGCTGCAGTCAGAAATCTGATCTAGAGGAAGGAAACATAAAGCTACTGTCAGCAATCTGATCTATAGGAAGGAAACATAAAGCTACTGTCAGCAATCTGATCTATAGGAAGGAAACATAAAGCTACTGTCAGCAATCTGATCTATAGGAAGGAAACATAAAGCTACTGTCAGCAATCTGATCTATAGGAAGGAAACATAAAGCTACTGTCAGCAATCTGATCTATAGGAAGGAAACATAAAGCTACTGTCAGCAATCTGATCTATAGGAAGGAAACATAAAGCTACTGTCAGCAATCTGATCTATAGGAAGGAAACATAAAGCTACTGTCAGCAATCTGATCTATAGGAAGGAAACATAAAGCTACTGTCAGCAATCTGATCTATAGGAAGGAAACATAAAGCTACTGTCAGCAATCTGATCTATAGGAAGGAAACATAAAGCTACTGTCAGCAATCTGATCTATAGGAAGGAAACATAAAGCTACCACATGAGGTTGGTGGCACCTTAATTGGAGAGGACGGGCTCGTGATAATGGCTGGAGCGGAATAAGTGGAATTGTATCAAACACGTGTTTATAGGAGCACAAACATCCAAAGGAATGTAAACATAGGTTCAAAAGGTCACAAGAGGTCGGGATTCATGAGCTACACATGAGCTACGTGTTATGACATGCGTTCTGTTTATGTCATTGGAGGCTGCTGAGGGGGAGGACGGCTCATAATAATGGCTGGAATGGAGTCAATGGAATGGTATCAAACGCATCAAACATGTGGTTTCCATGTGGTTGATGCCATTCCATTGACTCCATTCCAGCCATTGTTATGAGTCGGTCTCCCCTCAGCAGTCTCCACTGGTTTATACACTGTTCATATCTCAAATCAAATCAAATCAAATCTTATTGGTCACATACACGTGATTAGCAGATGTTATTGCGGGTGTAGCGAAATGCTTGTGATTCTAGTTCCGACAGTGTAAGACTACAAGTTTTGTTCTTGTGTTGACCATGGATGCCAAAATGCTCACCTTCAACCCCAACCGTCGGGCTGAGGAGATCTTGGACTTTTCTTTTGGTTTGGGCCTGTGTCAGCATTAAATGACAGAGGGGGAGAAATAGAGAACATGGAGATGGGCTGTTCTGTTATATGATGTGGTTCATCTTTCCAAGGCACACGTAAACATCACTACTTACGCGTCCGCCATGTTTCCCTTATTGTCTTAGCCCTGAAATTTGGAGGTAGGAGAAGAAAGCATTTTCACCCTCAACACAAACAAAAAAAACGAAACAACAGAACATTCAGGCTTACATACCATTCATGAGGATCCAGGTCGGCCTTTTTATCAACTGGTGCTAAAAAATATATATATATTTTGTAATAATCTTATTATTTTTTTTATGTATTTGGTTGAAAAATGTATTGCAAATACAATGTAGTGTATCTTTCACATATTAAGCTGTTGCCAATGCTTAGGATGGGGATTGATGATTGGTTGTATCCTCCTTTGCATCAGCTATGTCACACACCCAGTGCACATGTTGCCTCATTGAACCTCTTTTAGATCATTTAATGTGCACTGCTGGTTAAGCCTGTGTCCAAGTCCAATAGAGGCCTGTGTCCAAGTCCAATAGAGGCCTGTGTCCAAGTCCAATAGAGGCCTGTGTCCAAGTCCAATAGAGGCCTGTGTCCAAGTCCAATAGAGGCCTGTGTCCATACTTGAGGTATTTTATTTGAAAAGTATTTGAAATGTGTTCAGTATGTAAGGCAGAAGAGGGCTCTTGTTATTTGAAGCTCACAGGATGTGAGGGTGAATGAGTAAGACAACATTTAAGTGCCTTTGAAAGGGGTACAGTAGTATAGCAGGTGCCAGGTGCAGTGGTTTGTGTCAAGAACTGCAACGCGACTGGGTTTTTCAGGCTCAACGGTTTCCCGTGTGAATCAAGAATAGTCCACCACCCAAAGGAAATCCAGCCAACTTGACACAACTGTGGGAAGCATTGGAGTCAACATGGGCCAGCATCCCTGTGGAACGCTTACGACACCTTGTAGAGTCCATAACCCAACTAATTTGTATTTATTATGGATTAGCTGCTGCCACTGTATTTACAGTGCATGTGGAAAGTATTCAGACACCTTGACTTTTTCCAAATGTTGTTACGTTACAGACTTATTCTAAAATTGATTCAATTGTTTTTTCCCCTCAATGTATACACAATACCCCATAATAACAAAGCAAAAACAGTTTATTTAAAAAATACTAAATGTATTAAAAATAACAAAATAAAATATCACATTTACATAAGTATCCAGACACTTTACTCAGTACTTTGTTGAAGCACCTCTGGCAGCGATTACAGCCTCAAGTGCCAGGTTTCCTCTACACCTGACGCTTGGTTTTCAGGCCAAAGAGTTCAATCTTGGTTTCATCAGACCAGAGAATCTTGTTTCTCATGGTCTGAGAGTCCTTTAGGTGCCTTTTGGCAAACTCCAAGCGGGCTGTCATGTGCCTTTTACTGAGTCGTGGCTTCTGCCATAAAGACCTGCCAAAAAGGCCTGATTAGTGGAGTGCTGCAGAGAGAGTTGTCCTTCTGGAAGGTTCTCCCAGCTCTGTCAAAGTGACCATCAGGTTCTTGGTCACCTCCAGGACCAAGGCCCATCTCAAGGATTATCAATGGAAACAGGATGCATCTGAGCTCAATTTCGAGGTATTTCATTTTTTTTTATGTATACATTTGCAAAAAAATCTAAAAACCTGTTTTGCTTTCATTATGGGGTGTGTTGATTGATGAGGCCTTTTTTTATTTAACCATTTTAGTCAAGGGGTCTGAATACTTTCCGACTAAACTGTATCACATATACATCTTTTGGGGGAAATGTCAGGGCATGCACTGCACTTTAAATCTCTTAAAGATCTCTACAGATCTATGTCCCACCCTCGGGACAGTTGAGCTAATGTGCGCTAATGTGATTAGCATGATGTTGTAAGTAACAAGAACGTTTCCCAGGACATAGACATATATTATATGGGCAGAAAGCTTAGAAATTGTTGTTAATCTAACTGCATTGCCCAATTTACAGTAGCTAATACAGTGAAAACATGCCATGCTATTGTTTGAGGAGAGTGCACAGTTATGTACTTGAAAATGTATATATTGACCAATTAAGCACATTTGGGCAGACTTGATGCAACATTTTGAACAGAAATATAGTAGATCATTGGATCAGTCTAAAACTTTGCACACACACTGCAGTCACCTGAACAAAATCTAAATTGCGCCAAGTGTCCTAAAGCCAGATAATGGCCTTTCTCTTGCATTTCAAAGATGGAATTTTTTTTAAAATGTAAACACGTTTTTTCTTTATATTATCTTTTACCAGATCTAATGTGTTATATTCTTAATTTCACATTTCCACAAACTTCAAAGTGTTTCCTTAAAAAAAAAAAAAAAAAGAAGCTGGTTATGGGTGCACCTCAGCCACGCTCAAGTTCCTAAACAATATCATAACCGCCATTGATAAGAGACATTACTGTGCAGCCGTATTCATCGACCTGGCCAAGGCTTTCGACTCTGTCAATCACCACATTCTTATCGGCAACAGCCTTGGTTTCTAAAATGATTGCCTCGCCTGCTTCACCAACTACTTCTCTGATAGAGTTCAGTGTGTCAATTCGGAGGGCATGTTGTCCGGACCTCTGGCAGTGTCTATGGGGCTGCCACAGGGTTCAATTCTCGGCCTGACTCTCTTCTCTGTATACATCAATGATGTTGCACTTGCTGCTGGGGATTGTTTGATCCACCTCTACGCAGACGACACCATTCTGTACACCTCTGGCCCTTCTTTGGACACTGTGTTAACTAACCTCCAGACGAGCTTCAATGCCATATAACTCTCCTTCCGTGGCCTCCAACTGCTCTTAAATGCAAGTAAAACTAAATGCATGCTCTTCAACCGATCGCTGCCCGCACCTGCCCGCCCGTCCAGTATCACTACTCTGGACGGTTCTGACTTAGAATATGTGGACAACTACAAATACCAAGGTGTCTGGTTAGACTGTAAACTCTCCTTCCAGACTCACATTAAGCATCTCCAATCCAAAATTAAATCTAGAATCGGCTTCCTAATTCGCAACAAAGCATCATTCACTCATGCTGCCAAACATACCCTTGTAAAACTGACTATCCTACCGATCCTCGACTTTGGCGATGTCATTTACAAAATAGCCTCCAACACTCTACTCAACAAATTGGATGCAGTCTGTCACAGTGCCATCTGTTTTGTCACCAAAGCCCCATATACTAACCACCACTGCGACCTGTATGCTCTCGTTGGCTGGCCCTCGCTTCATATTCGTCGCCAAACCCACTGGCTCCAGGTCATCTACAAGTCTCTGCTAGGTAAAGCCCCGTCTTATCTCAGCTCACTGGTCACCATAGCAGCACCCACCCGTAGCACGCGATCCAGCAGGTATATCTCACTGGTCACCCCTGAAGCCAATTCCCCCTTTGTCCGCCTTTCCTTCCAGTTCTCTGCTGCCAATGACTGGAACAAACTGCAAAAATCACTAAAGCTGAAGGCTCATATCTCCCTCACTAGCTTTAAGCACCAGCCGTCAGAGCAGCTCACAGATCACTGCACCTGTACATAGCCCATCAGTAAATAGCCCATCCAACTACCTCATCCCCATAGTGTATTTATTTATTTATCTTGCTCCTTTGCACCCCGGTATCTCTACTTGCACAGTCATCTTCTGCACATCTACCATTCCAGTGTTTAATTGCTATATTGTAATTACTTTGGCACCATGGCCTATTTATTGCCTTTACCTCCCTTATCCTACCTCATTTACACACACTGTATGTATATACTTTTTCTACTGTATTATTGACTGTGTTTGTTTATTCCATGTGTAACTCTGTGTTGTTGTATGTGTCGAACTGCTTTGCTTTATCTTGTCCAGGTCGCAGTTCTAAATGAGAACTTGTTCTCAACTAGCTTACATGGTTAAATAAAGGTGAAATAAAAAAATAAAATGGTATCGAGAATATGCATATCCTTGCTTCAGCTCCTGAGCTACAGGCAGTTATATTTGGGGATGTCATTTTAGAAGATTTTTTTTTTAAAAGGTCCGATCCATAAGAGTTTTTTTAACACTCAAAATAAACAATTTATTAACAATTTCAAATGCAGCTCTGGTTTATTTGAGAACAAACAAAGGTTTGTTGTAACATTTGTTAACATTTGTTGAATATTCAAGCTTTACAATGTGCGGTGTTAACATTTCTCTCCATAACTGACCAGAGTCTCTGCATAGGCGTCAATAAGACTCCATAACCCACTTATTCCAAGGCATGTGAACTAATTAACACTAACTATTCACTGTCAGTCTTCAGAACAATGTTAATCCAATGTGTCTTCATCTTATACCATACATTTCTATTCTGAATTCAAGCAGCCCTGCAGAAATAAATACAATTGACCTATGCTGAAAAGTTACACATTCCCAAACTGTTTTCCACCGCTCTCCTCAACCAGCGAAACTCATCCTGCATTCATTTCAAACCTAAAATGTAATACATTTCATCCACACAGAAGATTACATTTTAAAAACGTAAGTTTCTTCATATTACGCCAAAGGAGTCATTGAGACAAACCCTACCTTTAAGGTGTAGAAAAGTCTGAGGGAGAGAGTGAGGGAGTTTAGGGTGGGAGAGTAGCTGAGAGCGCATAGGGGAAATATCATTCAGATTTATAGTTTATAACCCCTGTGTGAATGGCTCACTAAAATAGACTGCTCTCTGTCCGAGTCACTCTCCCACTGACATTGACGTTTACTGTTGCACATAGCATCTAAATGTTATTCAGGCAGGTAAGTGTTGTAATTAAATACTTTTATGGGCTTGAACGTTTGGGGCGGTACACTGTCAGTCTGTCTCATGGTTCTGACTCCACCCGTTGGTGGCAAGTTGACATGTAGCATGTATTGCTACAATCACCTCTAAACCCTTTCACTGGACCAGTATCATACCTACACCTTTAGAACGTTATACAGAGTATGGAGTTTTGTCATAGGGATGTCCTTTACATTTGCAAAAATGTCTAAAACTTTTTTTTGGCTTTGTCACTACTTTTGAATCAATTTTAGAATAAGGCTGTAACATAACAAAATGTGGAAAAAGTCAAGGGGTCTGAATATTTCCCAAAGGCCCTGTAGCTAGGAATGTTACCATAAAAAATGACTGTAAAATATGATGATGTAGGGTTTGTCAGGATTGTGGACAGGTTTGTGGTTGGGTGATGTGGACATAAGGAATACTAAAACATAGCATAACTCTGTATTGTTTTTCCCCACTTTGATTTCAACATTGTATCGTTTGTCATCTACAATATCAATCTTTTGGTGTTGGTCTTTGCAAAGGTCCTGCAAGAATATGATATCATGTAGAAAAGACCACCATACTTTGTTTTTACATGGAGAACCAACAACACATTAATTACAGATAACAGTATTGTTGAAATAGCAGAATATTTAAAAACATTTATATACTTATATACAAAAATATACAAAAATAATGACTTCTCTAGAGTATATTTGGTATTTTATTAAGATCCCCATTAGCTGTGAAAGCAGCAGCTACTCTTCCTGTGGTCCACACAAACTTGAAACATGACATAATACAGAACATGAATAGACAAGAACAGCTCAAGGACAGAACTACATACAAAATGTTTTTTAAAGGCACACGTAGCATACATATCAATGCATACACAAACTATCTAGGTCAAATAGGGGAACGACGTTGTTCCTTGAGGTGTTGTTTTACCTGTTTTTTTAAACCAGGCTTGCTGTTTATTTGAGCAATATGAGATGGAAGTTCCATGTAATAATGGCTTTATAAAATATTGTACGCTTTCTTGAATTTGTTCTGGATTTGGGGACTGTGAAAAGACCCCTGGTGGCATGTCTGGTGGGCTAAGTGTGTGTATGTCAGAGCTGTGTGTATGTTGACTATGCAAACAATTTGGGATTTTCAACACATTAATGTTTCTTATAAAAAGAAGAAGTGATGCAGTCAGTCTCTCCTCAACTCTTAGCCAAGAGAGACTGGCATGCATAGTATGCATATCAGCCCTCTGATTCTCAATGAAGAGCAAGACGTGCCACTCTGTTCTGGGCCAGCTGCAGCTTAACTAGGTCTTTCCTTGCAGCACTGGACCACATGACTGGGCAATAATCAAGATTGGACAAAACTAGAGCCTGCAAAACTTGCTTTTTGGAGTGTGGTGACAAAGAAGCAGAGCATCTCTTTAGTACGGACAGACCTCTCTCTATCTTTACAACCATTGAATCTATATGTTTTGACCATGACAGTTTACAATATAAGGTAACGCCTCAACTTGTTCAACAGCCACACCATTCATTACCAAATTCAGCTGAGGTCTAGAACTTAGGGAATGATTTGCACCAAATACAATGCCCTTAGTTTTAGAGATGTTCAGAATGTTATGGAATGGCCACCCATTCCAAAACAGACTGCAACTCTTTGTTAAGGCTTTCAGTGATTTCATTAGCTGTGGTTGCTGATGTGTATATGGTTAAATCATCAGCATACATGGACACACATGCTTTGTTTAATGCCAGTGGCAGGTCATTGGTAAAAATATAAAAGAGTAGAGGGCCTAGATAGCTTCCCTGTGGTACACCACACTTTATATGTTTGACATTAGAGAAACTTCCATTAAAGAAAAACCTTTGATAGATAACACTGAATCCACGATATGGCAGAGGTTGAAAAGCCATAACACATACTGTACGTATTTTCAACAACAGGTTATGGTCAATAATATCAAAGGTTGCACTGAACTCTAACAGTACAGCTCCCACAATCTTTTATTATCAATTTCTTTCAAACAATCATCAGTCATTTGTGTCAGTGCAGTACATGTTGAGTGCCCTTTTCTATAAGCATGCTGAAAGTCTGTTAATTTGTTTACAGAGAAATAGCATTGTATGTAGTCAAACACCATTTTTTCCAACCGTTTGCTAAGAGCTGGCAATAAGCTTATATGTCTGCTTTTAGAACCAGCTTTACCACTCTTGGGTAGCGGAATTACTTTCGCTTCCCTCCAGGCCTGAGGACAAAGACATTCCTCTAGGTTCAGATAAAATATATGACAGATAGGAGTGGCTATAGAGTCAGCCACCATCCTCAGTAGCTTTCCATCTAAGTTGTCAATGCCAGAAGGTTTGTCATTATTGATCGATAACAATACATTTTCCAATTCTCTCCAACACTAACTTTACAAAATTCTAACTTGGATTGCTTTTCTTTCATTATTCATTTTGTATGCATGAATACGATGGCTCACTGTTCGTTGTTGGCATTTCCTGCCTAAGTTTGTCCACTTTGCCAATGAAGTAATCATACAAATAATTGGCAATATCAAATGCTTCGAGTCGATGAAATATGGAGTTGAATTTGTCTTTCTGCCCATAATTTCATTGAAAGGACATCATTCTTTATATCATTGATCTTGGCTTCATAATACACTTTCTTATTTTTGTTGACTTTAGTCACATCATTTTTCAATTTGCAGTAAGTCAGAGAGTTAGATGTGCAGCCAGACTTATTAGCCACTCCTTTTAACCCATCTCTTTTAACCATACAGTTGTTCAATTCCTCATCAATCCATGGAGCCTTGTTTATCAATACTTGGAATAAGCAATTTCATAAATTCATCAGTGCAGCATCTGGATGCTCCTCATTAATCACATCAGACCAAATATTTTTAACATCATCCACATAAGAGTTACAGCAAAATCTTTTGTATGATCTCTTATATAATATTTTAGGCCCAGCTGTTGGAACTTTGGCTTTCCTGGATGCAGCCACCATATTGTGATCACTGCATCCAATGGGTACGGATACAGATTTAGAACAAAGTTCTATAGTATAAGTAAAAATGTGATCGATACATGTGGATGATCTTGTTCCTGTAGTGTTTGTAAACACCCCAGTAGGTTGATTAATAACCTGAACCAGATTACAGGCACTGGTTACAGTAAGAGGTTGTCTCTTGAGAGGACAGCTTGTTGAAAACCAGTCAATATTCAAGTCCCCAAGAATGTAAACCTCTCTGTTTACATCACATACACTATCAAGCATTTTATTTAAATACTGACTGTTGACACTTGGTGGCCTATAGCAACACCCTAAGGGAAAATACTTTAGATGTGCCAAGTGAACCTGCAAACACAACACTTCAATGAGACTTGGCATAAGATCTTCTCTAAGCATTACAGGGATATGGCTGTGAATATATACAACAACACCTCCCCCATAAGCATTTCGACCTCTTCTATAGATTTTATATCCTTGTATTGATACTGCTGTATTATCAAATGAATTATCTAAGTGACTCTCAAAAATGGCTAATATATTAATGTTATCTGATTAAAGTTATCTGATGCAAGTTATTGATTTCATTAACCTTTTTTTCTAAGGCTACATATATTAATATGGGCTATTTTCAGCCCTTTCCTGGGTAGCTTCAGATATAGACACAATACTGAAAAGAGCAAACAAAGACAGCTTTCATGGCTGGGATCAGTATATTTCCTCGTCTGGCACACAGCTTCAGGATAGTCCTCATTGAGGAAGATATACTTTCCTCTCAAGAGGAAAAAGTACATTTTTTGTCATACCTGTGGTATATGGTCTGATATACCACGGCTGTCAGCCAATCAGCATTCACGGTGGTTTGAGCCTAAATGCTGACAGCTATGGTACAGTAGTATATCAGACCATATGTCATGGGTATGACAAAACATTTATTTTTACTGCTTTAATTACGTTGGTAAACAGAATACAGCAATAAGGCACCTCAGGGGTTTGTGGTATATGGCCAATATACCAAGGCAATATACTAAGGAAATATTTAACTTTTAGATGTGTGTATTGTTGTGAATTGTTAGATATTACCGCACTTTTGGAGCTAGGAACACAAAGCATTTTGCTACACCCGCAATAACATCTGCTAAATGTGTGTATCTGACCAATCAAATTTTATTTGGCCATATCACACCCACTCGGGCCCTATTTCTTAATTATGATAATACATAAATCTAATATTGTCACCCATCAAACTTTTATTGATTTAATATTTTCTTTACATATACTAAATATGTGTGAAATTTGTTTTGATTTAGAATGAACAATTATCATGCACCTGTCTCAAAACAGGGGCAGCAGGATTTTTTTTTGCTTAATGTCGCTTAAATAGCGAATGGAGGACGATTTTCCTGTGGTTAATTCTCATGTCAGCCAGGCATGCTATACTACAATGTGCTTAATATTAGGAAAGTGAGAAATAAATGTAGTAGCCCTAGTCTATAGAAAGCTGATGGAATCCTCCTCTTTTTAGTAGAGGCCATCACTTTGTTTTCTCACATAATTGCATAGCCTATAGAAATGTTGTGCAACATGTGCTCATGGGCTCTCATGAAGTGTTTGATTAGATTTTTCAATTACATTTGCATTGATGTCAGACTGATTAGAGTGACAATAGAGTGCTGAGTATAGGCAGTTAGTAATTAGAATCCCACCAAACTTGCTATCAGCAGCATCAGAGCATGGAGAAGCCTAGTTACCATGACTAAACGGTTATGTGGAATTTGACTGCCGCAATAGCCCTACTTACACCATGGGATAATAATTCCCTTTGTTATTAAGGGCTTTGATTCTGTGAGAGCTCCTGTCTGGCTGCATTGCTCCCATGCTTTCCTATGGCCCAGATAGAAGCCAGATAGCAGCTGTGGCCTTGATGATAAGAGTCAAAGGCCCATGAATAGAAGGCCGGGCAGGAAAAAGGTTTTGGCAGAACACTCAGGATGATCTATCCATCTCTCTCTCTTTCTCTCTCTAAAGTGTGTGTTCTGCCAAAACCTTTTCCCTCTGATAGGAAATAGATTTTATGACGCTATTTTTTTAACCTTCCTGCAACACTAAACAGCATGTGTTTGTAATATCACAAGGTGAACCTTTCAGTGCATGGCTGATCCAGTGACAAATGGGGTTGTCGAAATATCACTGCTTTGGATGGAACTACATACATCTGCTATTTTTCCTTATCCTAAAATGGCACATGAGATTCACAGGTTCTGCACCATACACTCTTAGAAAAATGGTACTATCTAGAACCTTAAAGAGTTCTTCGGCTGCCCTCATAGGATAACTTTTCTATGGCGACAGACAGCCGAAGAAGTGTAACTTAGCATGAATGTTTAATGAAACATAAATGCACAATACGCAGCCTGCGGCATTGTCATAATGTGACATGTCCAGCTCAAGCTAAACCTGTCAATGACAGGGTAAGCTAGTAAACTAGTAAAAGAAGAGGATTCCAGAGGAAGAATGGCCTGTAGTAGAGAGTTTACACTCCTCACCCCTCACTCTTCAACCTGTTTGAGCCCAGGTTCTTGGCCACTAAAGAGGGGTCAAGTGGTCATGGGTCAAGTTGTTACCTGGAGGCGAAACAAACCATGATTAAGACAGCTTGTCTGTCGAAACGTTGGCTATTAGGTTATTAAATTATTAAATCTGAGCTCCTAAAGTGTGCGGCTCTCCTTTTCTTTCAAGTTGTTACCTGCCATTGCATGTTTGGCAGGCGGTGGGTGTAAAAAGCTTCATATTACATTTGGCCCTTACTGAAGTGCCATGTTCTGGAGTTAGGAGATCAGGTTGTGTGGCCCAGAGGGGTCAGAATAAGTCACAGCATTGTTGACCACATTCGGACAGTTGCTCTGACTAAAAAATTCACACACATGCACACAGCAAAAGCAATTGCGTAACACAGATCCCCTAATGTAAATAAGAGAAGCCACAGTGGTATCCATGTCACAGTCCTTCACATTAATATGCAACAGTGGAGGCTCCTCAGAGGAGGAAGGGGAGGACCATACTCAGAGAATTTCATAAAAAATAAACATTTAAAAAGTTATAATTTTTCAGATAAATCCAAACTAAATATAATCACGTCCCAAATAATTGATTAAAACATACTGTTTTGCAATGATGGTCTCTAGTAGTCTCAACAGCACGTTGTAGGTTAGCACCATGGTGTAGCCGGAGGACAGCTAGCTTCTATCCTCTTCTGGATACATTGACTCGATTACAAAACCTAGGAGGCTAACGGTTCTCACCTCCTTCCATAGACTTACACAGTAATTATGACAACTTCTGTAGGACGTCCTCCAACCTATCAGAGCTCTTGCAGCATGAACTGACATGTTGTCCACCCAATCCAAAAAATTAGAGAATTAATCTAGTATTGAAAGCATAAGCTACAGCTAGATAGCATTGCAGTGCATGAAATGGGGTGAGTAGTTGACTTAAAGAGAGAGAAAGACAATAATTGAACAGTTTTGAACAAATGAATTTATTCCAAAATTAAGGAGAAGCAAGAGAGAGAGAGAGAGACTTTCACTTAGCTAGCGAATGCAGCTAGCTAGTTTAGCCTACTCAAAACGCCTGACTCCGTCAGAGAGGGATGCTATGTTAGTTAGCTGGTTATGGCTATCCAACACTGGAACTCTTCCAAGTCAAGGTAAGGCTTTTGGTTTTATGAATTTACTGCCACTGGGTCCACCAGGGTTCTGCTGAACTGCTTTCTGATTGTACACTGTACTGCATGATTGTAGGGAGTTTACTAACACATTCGTTATAGTAGCTATGTTGACTATCAAATCAAATTGTATTTGTCACATGTGCCGCATAGGTGTATGACGTGACAACAATGTAGGCTGTGCGTTAGCGATTAACGGTCGTGATAGGAAAGGTTTGGCTTGGAAAGTTTTTTCCGCCTAGTCACAGACAGCTGTGTTGTGCACTGAAGTCCACAAGCGAAGGGAAAAGGTGAGAAGAGGAGAGCGCGTAGATAGTTGCGAGAAGGAATTATATACAACGAGAAAAGTGATCATGCTGTTTCTATGTGGCTGCTATGAAAGTCAATTGTGTTTGCGTGTGATCAGGGATGTATTCATTCCGAATATTCTGTTGAAAAGCATTTCTTAAATGGAAGCAAACACAACGAAACAGAGATAAACATACCTGAATTTGTCCAATAGAAATTCACATTTGTAACTGTTGGACTAATTATTGCACCCTAGATCAACTAAATGCAGGCAACAGTGTGTAAGGAGATATTGAATGTGTCTGTCACTTTGATTACTCAATTCTCTTGATTATTGCACCTACGTTGTACACTTTCATTCATAGGCTAGGTTGTAGCAACCACGACGGGTACAGGGGAAATTTTAGTATCGTGTAGTAACCTAAACCTATAGATGTTACATCGAGTCCATGCTCATAAAAAAAAGAATAATCGTCCCTCATTAAATGGCACTGATATGCAATCTTCACTGATTCCTGCATCAAAACATAGGCTGTCAGTCCACCTGCCGAAGGCTAACAGAGGTAGAGAGCAGTGGCGGTTGGTGCCGTTTAAGATGTGAGAGGACCATTCTTTTTTTTCATGAGCATGGTTTTTATTACAGCATATTGGATGGCTGTCATTCCTTAGTCCGTTCACCCAGCTCAATGTAACTTCTGATTCATTCCAATTGATAGTTTCCCTGTATAGCGATGTTTGCATAGCTTCATTATAACTTGATTCATGTATCAAACTTACCTTCAAGGTGATGACAATCAGAGAGAGTGAGAGGAGTGTCAGAAGAGGGAGAGGAAAAAGCTTTTAATGATTTTTCAAGGAAAAATTCATGTCTTGAAAACATAATGTGAATGGCTCACTAAAATAGACCCCTGCAACACCTCTCCGACTTCTGACATTTCATAGAATACATCCCAACATCCTTTGTTCTCAGCCTACAGTGTGACACATCCATTTGATATGGATCCCATTCCCAGATTATGCAGATAGTAAAAGGTGTACACAAGTCACGCGTTAGCAGACACACCTACGAACACACTTAAGCACGTTGCATACAGTTACAGTGCGTATGCATGAACACACACATCCGTGCTATGAAACTACTTCTGAAAAAGACTTTTGATTCTTTAAAAAAATATATATACTTTGGATAAACTGGCAGAACGGTCTGATATCTAAGAACACCTGCTCTAAGACCATAAACGTGGAACCATCATGTGATACCAGTTTCTCTAGCAAAATAGATGTTAAAGCACACAGTGAGGAATCACTGCTTGGATCATACTGTTAAAACCGAGATGCAATGTAATATAATAATGTACTAATGGCAAATGTCTTTCAGCACAGGTAATCGTTCTGTCTAATACCAGTACATAGAGCAGGTGTCCCCAATTACATTCAGCTGTGGGACGATTTTTCCTTGAGCAGATGGTCGGGGGCCCGGGAACAAAGTTATAAATAATTTGTAGACTGCAAATTGATCACAAGAATCCCAAACATATTTTGTATTTGACAAAAACAGAATAATTTCAAATACTGATTACATTGGGATATGATCACATAAGCCTCTCTATTATGCGTGGGAATACTTGGGAACAGATTTCCTAAATTAAAATCACTGAGCTTATTTCCTGGTGATTTTACAGTATTTTATGTCCAAACACTCTGCTATGAAGATCACCACCACCACTGTTCCTAGCTGTAAACGAAACACATTTGTAATTATTTTTATTTTTTTTACATTAACGATCAAAAACAACAAGCCCCATGAAGGTGTCTGTCTGTCTGTCTGAACTGGATTGGAGCGTGCATTTGATTTGACACACTGCTCCGTGCTCACACACTGGTACTGTTTTGGCACTGAGACCAAATACACCTTCATCTAGGGTATGGTTTCAAATAGCAGCTAGGTGGTAGGTGTCAATATGTAGCCTGGTCCCAGATCTTTATGTGTTTGCCTTGTCAACTCGCATGGTCATTGCCACGCATACTGTAACAAGACTGCACAAACAGATCTGGGACCAGGCTAGTCTATCTGGCATATTGTTATGCAAACTAGTCTGGCAACTCTTTCTGTGTACCAAGTAGTATCAAATCAAAATCAAATCACATTTTATTTGTCACATACACACGGTTAGCAGATGTTAATGCGAGTGTAGCGAAATGCTTGTGCTTCTAGTTCCGACAATTTCACAACAACTACCTTATACACACACAAGTGTAAAGGGATGAAGAATATGTACATAAAAATATATGAATGAGTGATGGTACAGAACGGCATAGGCAAGATGCAGTAGATGATATCGAGTACATTATATACATATGAGATGAGTAATGTAGGGTATGTAAACATATAAGTACTCTCTTCCCTACATAGGTCACTATGGGTCCTGGTCAAAAATAGTGCACTATGTAGGGAATAGGGTGCCATGTGGGACATACTCCTTAGCTCACTGTCAGTGAACAGTACAGAAACACCTGTAAGAGCCAGGAAATAATGTTGTGTGTTGGGGTTGTGCCACCTAAAAACTGATGAGATGGGGAACCGTTCAACCATTTATATCAACGTGCTCATCTACAACACATACAAATGTTCATATAAATGGTTGAACTGATTCCCGTCTCATCAGTATTTAATTGTTATGCAGACGTGGTTATGAAACCCACGAGACATAACGAGACATAAAAGTGTGTCGACGAGTAAGTCTGAACCTACAGTATCTATGCTGTCTGGAATAAGTCCGTTTTTACATGTTTAAAAGTGTTATTTTCCATAGTACAGTCTAAGCCAGGGTTCCTGAAAATTAATCCCGTGTGTGATACATTTTAGTTGTTGGACATAAAATACTGTAAAATCTACAGGAAATCCTCTCAAAGTGATAAATAGAGAGCCATATGTGATCATCTCCCAATATAATCAACGTTCGAAATGTTTCTGTTTTTGTCAAATAATAAATATCTGTTTGGGATTATTGTGGTCAATTTACAGTGTACTAATTATTTCTAACTTTTTTCTGTAGTCATGACCATCTATCCGTCAAAGGAAAAAAAAAATCGTCCCTCGGCTGAATGTAATTGGGGACCCCTGGTCTGGGCTAATGTTAGCACAGTGTATTGCTAGAAGAGGCAAGTGCATAGTCGAGCTAGCTAAGAGAGAAAGTTAGAATTGTCATGGATGGCAGAAAAGGGTTCGAGACGGATGTCGGAGTGGGAAAACAACGTGATTGAAAAGGGAGGAGTGAGTAAAGGAAAGGACATGTATTCAACTGTGAAGACAAAGTTTGGAATTCAAAACTGCTCAATGAGCAAACTGGAGGATGAAATGTCAGTGAGTGAGGTGAAAGAAGATCACATGACTGAGGAAAATATTGCCTGGGCTGAGGACAATATTGAAGTTAGTGACAATCAGGAGCCTATTGAGAAATTAAAAATTGCTGGAGTTGTTGGAAACAATGGACAGTTTGATGAAAGTTTTGACCAGCGGAGCTCATACACAGAACGGTTTGAATATTATGTTATTGCAAATGACATTGACGAGGATGAAACTGTGCCTCCATTTTTTTTGTATAATATGGCCAAATACACTTAATTTACTACGCAGCCTGCTAAAGACAGACAGGCCAGGTATTAAGATGTATGGGGATATTGTGGAAATACCGAATGGACACTAGTTATTGCTAAAAGGTTTAGGTTCCACGGGAGAAATCAGAAAGATGTAGAATCAGTGACAATGTTTGCTGCTGCGTTAAATAAACTACCAGTGCACTGAGTTTAAACATTTTCTAAATGACTCCATTACAGACAGACTAGTGGGCTACGGAGTGAAGCTACACAAAAGAGCAAAAGTACTTAAGTTGTTTTTCAGGGGAATCTGTATTTTACTTTACTATTACTTTTTAAATTACATTCCTAAAGAAAAGAATGTACTTTTTACTCCATACACACCCAAAAGTACTTCTTACTTATTGACAGGAAGATTATCTAATTCACACACTTATCAAGAGAACATCCATGGTCATCCCTACTGCCTCTGATCTGGCGGACTCACTAAACACAATGTGAGTGTTGGAGTGTGCCTCTGGCTATCCCTCAATAAAAAAAAAATTGTGATTTCTGGTTTGCTTCATATAAGGAATTTGAAATGGTTTATACATTTACATTTGATACTTAAGTACTGTAGGTTCAGAAATGTTGTGAAATAGCACAGTTACAAATAGAAATCAAACCGGATGAACATCAGAAATAGAGGAAGGACTAAAAACAAACCAAATATAACTATTGTAAAATAGATTGTGTCTGTAAAATGTGTATAAGATGTATATACTGAAGGTAGAAGCCTATGGGTTATTGTTTATTAGTTTACTCCAATTGGGGGAAGGGTGGTAGGGTTTGTGGGGAATAATAAAGGCATATTCAAAAAAAAAAAGTATGTTTATGTATATACGTATGTATGAATGTATGAATGTTTAGGTATGCATATGTATGGGTATGTACGTGTATGTACATATATGTATTCACCAAAAAAAGATATGGGGGATTGGAAATGATGCAGACAATTACATTGATGGAAGCAAGAATCTTTCTGCAATATTAAGCTGATCCACCCCTAAAAAAAATGAAGAAAAAAGACAAACACTTTTCACTTGTCAGGATGCCGTGAGAGGCATCACTGATGTCACAGTTCAGTTAAACAGACAACTAAAAGGCTGCCACTCTACTTCAGGAAAGGAGACTATCCATCACTACTGTGATGTTTGTGGCTGGAGAAAATCACACTGGACTGGCTATCAGTTTGTACAATGACACATGGAAATACAGGCCTATCCGCCATCTTCAAGAAACATGGAGAAGTCTTCATTGGAGAGCTGGGTAGCATGAAAGGCATGACATTGAAGCTTAGCATTAAGCCAGAAACCAAAGATTCTGAAAGCATGACACGTAGCTTATGCTATCAGTCTAAAAGCATCAGTGTTGCTTTGTCAGGACCAAACATGGAAATGGACAGAACAATGCGAGGAAGCATTTATGAAAACCAAGGAAACACTACTGAAATCTGAGGCACCTGCTGCATAAACACAATATATACGCACCAGATGCGTTTCCATCAAATTGACTTGGTGTGGATAAAAGTCTGTGATGAGTGATGATGTAGTGCTCATAAAAATGACTTTTGCAGATAAATTCCCATGTACCAAATAAAATGCAAGTCCCATTGCAATTTCAACTCTATTGATGGTTTAATCAACAAACAAAAAAATGCATTATACAGTGCCTTCGGAAACATTGTGACATTACAGCCTTATTCTAAAAAGTATTCAATTGTTTTTTTTCACCTCCTCAATCTACACACAATACCCAATAATGACAGAGCAAAAACAGGTTTTGGAAGTTTTTGCTAATGTATTAAATGTAAAACTGAAATATCAAGTTTAAATAAGTATTCAGACCTTTTCCTCAGTACTTTGTTAAAGCACCTTTGGCAGCGATTACAGCATTGAGTCTTCTTAGGTATGATGCTACAAGCTTGGTACATCTGTGCTTCTCCCATTATTTTCTGCAGATCCTCTCAAGCTCTGTCAGGTTGAATGGGGAGCGTTGCTGCACAGCTATTTAAGTCTCTCCAGAGATGTTCGATCGGGATCTGGCTGGACCACTCAAGGACTGTCAGGGACTTGTCCCGAAGCCACTCCTGTCCTGCGTTGTCTTGGCTGTGTGCTTAGGGTTGTTGTCCTGTTGGAAGGTGA